>NC_091282.1:1055307875-1055607875 GCF_032444005.1 Ranitomeya imitator | reverse complement strand
TTTCCGAACTTGGTATGGCCAGCTTCCTGATAGGACCTGTGAATTCTGATTTATGGCTGGAAGATGCCAATCAGGCATTTAGTGTTGGTGGTGCCCAAGATGTTGGTACTGGCCCTTTAGCCTTGAAGAATCTGTTTCAAAGTATATAATGAACAAAGTCTCAGTTACTGCTGTCGGTAAAATCTGTATTTCTGGGCAACCCTCCAATAAGACGTTATTCTGTAGCCTTATAAATAACAAAAATAGTGATACTGTGAAGTGTTCACATACAGTGGCTTGCAAAATTATTCACCCCTGTGGCTTTTTACCTATTTTTTCACATTACAACCCGTGTTTAAATATATTTTCTTAGGTGATTTGGGTGTGATGCATCAGCACTAAATAGACTAAGTTGATGAAGTCAAGTGAGAAAAATATAGGCATAAATTAACTTTATGGGATACTGTATATACTCGTGTATAAGCTAAGTTTTTCAGCACTTTTTTGTTCTGAAAATGCCCTCCTCGACTTATACATGAGTCAATTGTCCCAGAAAGACAGCGGGGGAGGGAGAGTGGCAGAGCAGTGGGTCACAGAGGCAGGAGCCGGTGGCTGTTGCTATAGCCTGTGCTGCTACTAAAGAGAAATGAATATTCATTTCTCTGTAATAGCGCACAGTCACAGCCGTAACTGCCAGTTTCCAGAACACATCTCATTCGTTCTGGCACCAACAGCATTTCTGGACGAGCGATCATGTGGCCCCGCTTGTTAAGGTAATGAACATTCACAATTCTCCACTCCCATAGGCGTGGAGTGAATGTTTATTACCTTAATGAGTGGGGCCACGTGATCGCTCGCCAGGAAGAGCTGCTTGCGACAAAACGAGATGCAGCAAGGGTGCGCAGGCAAGGTAAGTAGGATTTTTTAATAGGAGCCATGCATACAATCATAGGGGATAAGGAGCCATGCATACAAGGACTGGAGTGGGGAGGCATGTATAAAAGGACATCAATGGGGGAGCAATGCATACAAGGACGGGGACAGGGGAGCCATGTATACCAGGATAGGGATGAGGCGACAATGCATACACGGTTTATACTCAAGTCAATAAGTTTACCCACTTTTTCATGGCAAAATTAGGTGCCTCGGCTTATACTTGGGATGACTTATACTCGATTATATACAGTAAAATAACTAAAAATTGTCATGTGCATATATATTCACCCCTTTTGTTATTAAGCCCCTAAAATTTTCTGGTGCAAGCAATTACCTTCATTAGTCACATGCTTAGAGAAAGGAAGTCCACCTGTGCGCAATCTAAATGTCACATGTTCTATCAGTATATACACATCTTTTCTTAAAGGCCACAGAGGCTGCAACACCAGTAAGCAAGACGCACCACTAACGAAACAACACCATGAAGACCAATGAGATGTCCAAAGAAGTCAGAGACAAAGCTGTTGAGCAATACAAGTCAGGGTTGGGTTATAAAAAAAGTATCCGATTCTCTGATGATGTCCCAGAGCACCATCAAATTCAATATCATCAAAGGTAAAGAACATGGTACCACAACAAACCTGTCAAGAGAGAGCCGCCCACCAAAACTCTCAGGCGTGGTAAGGAGGACATTAATCAGAGAGGCAGCACAGAGACCAAAGGTAACCATGAAGGAGTTGCAGAGTTCCCATGCAGATATTGAAGTATATGTCCATACGAGCCCAATAAGCTGTACACTCCATTGAGGTGGCCATTATGGAAGAGTGGCCAGAAAACCTTTACTTACATTCAAAAATTGTAAGACTCATTTTTATTTTGCCAAAAGACTTGTGGGAAACTCCCCAAATGTATGGATGAAGGTGCTGTGGTCAGAAGAGGCCAAACTTGAACTTTTCGGCCACCAAGGTAAATGCTATGTCTGGTGTCAAACCAACACAGCTCATCATCCCAGGAACACCATCCCTGCAGTGAAACATGGTGATGGCAGCATCATGCTGTGTGGATGCTTTTTGGCAGCAGGGACAGGGAACGATCGGGAAAGATCCGAGTCTAAGGGAAGATGGATGGTAGAAAATACAGGGATATTATTGAGCAAAACCTGTTTCAGTCTGTAAGTGATTTGAGACTGGGATGGAGGTTTACCTTCCAACAAGACAATAACCCAAAGAATACTGCTAAAGCAACACTCAAGTTGTTTAAGGGGAAACATGTAAATGTTTTAGAGTCTCCTACTTAAAGCTCACACTTTAAGCCAATTGAGAATCTAAAGGAGCTGAAGCAGTTTTGCCTTGAGGAATGGGCAAAAATCCCAGTGCCAAGATATTGAAAGCTCATAGGGACCTATCTAAAGTGACTTGCAGCTGTAATTGCCGAAAAAGGAGGCTCTACAAAGTATTGACTTTAAGGGGGTGAATAATTATGCACACTGAACTTTTCAATTATTTTGTCCTATTTGATGTTTTCTTCACAATAACAAGAAGACCAAATGTTCACAGTTGTAGACATTTTCTTTACATGAACTGATTCAAACCATCAAAAAACTGTGAAATTCCAGGTAGTGAGGTAGTAAAACACGAAAAATTCCTAAGGGTGTGAATACTTTCACCAGCTACTTTACATGGAATAAGCCCAGATACTGAGAATTACATGTAGTATTCAGGGGCAGGAGAAGTTATACTGGGCAGGGTCCATATATTCAGAACAAGAGCAGATGCTCAAAATTATGCTAAGCATGCAAGACAAGAGAAACAATACCGTGCAGGGACCATATAAGAGCAGATACTTTGAATTGTTCAGTGTGAAGTCCATATATATAGCATAAGTAGAGCAAAAGCATTTCACACACACCTGGTCAGTTACATAGATACACACCTGAATAGGTGTGCAGGATGACACACGCAAACACACGCACACGATGCTCTGGAGCTGTCAGGCTTGCAGCTGACTTTTGCAAGGTGACAGAATGACTGTAGAGGCAGCTGGGTTGCATTTGAAAAAGTTCAAGCTTGCAAGGGACTGGCTTGAACTTGTGGATCATCCTCCTTGTTCTTCATTCTGCTGCATCCTTTTTTGTTTATAATGCATATGTGAGGCTTTTTAGTACATGTATACAATATCTGGAAAAATCTGGACATTATAGGTAGAAAATAAAGCCTGCTGTGTTTTATGGACTATCCATAAATTGACAGAGGATTGAGGCATCATAGAAAGAAGGCATAATGGTGACATAATAAATAGGCACAATGAAGAGATTATTATAAGGAGGCAAAATGGACAGTATTGTAAGGCAAAAGGGGGGCATTAATACAGTAAAGCAATAAAGAGGTAGAGAGCAACAATATCATAAGGAGTCATAATATGAGGCACTATAAGGAGACACAAGAGGACATTATTATTATAAGGAGGCACAGGGAGCATGACCCTGGTATTGTCGAAGGAGTAGACTTTGCCTTACGACACCGCCACCCATTCTATCCCCACCCGTGGCCCCCCAACTATCATTCTAAACCCAATAAAAACACAACCACTGTAATTCTTTTGGAATGATCTAGGCCACAGTAGCCTTTTTATTAAAACATATAACAATAATACATTAATAACAATAAATAACATTTTAAAGGCCAGAAGGAGGCCTAGGAGCCCCAAGAATCTGGTGATTGACAAGCCATACCGTGAACATCCATAACACCAACTTTACCCCCAGCCGTTCAAAACCCTGGCTCGGGAGCACCAAAAACCCAAACGAGGGCTCACTGTTCACGGTAAAAAATCCCTGGAGATCCAGCCACCCCTGCCGGAACTCCCCAACCACCATTCACCAGATTCAAAAATACACCAACAAAAAAACAGAGGACCCATATGCCAAAATGGATCCCCAAATCCAATTTTTACCAACTCCCAGGACTCCCCCCAGCCACCACGGCCACAATGACCCACGAGAAACAACTACCCTCCCATTTAACGACCAACTTGATAAAACCCTCTCCCTCCACTTTGTTTTTTTTTTTTTTTTTAAATAAAATGAAAATAACAATAGGGCGGGAGGGCGGGACTGCTCACGATCCTCCGAGAGCGGGAAGTGACTGCCCCCACCCCAAAACTCCCATAAACCCCCGAGCTAGCTCCACCCCCTCCTGATTCAAATTCTCTACCCCTCTCCCCCCCATTGTCATGCAGGCCTTCGCCTACGCCGTGGGGGGGAGGGGCACGGCTCGCTTCGGCCCTTCCTTGACCCTGGTATTGTCGAAGGAGTAGACTTTGCCGTTACGACACCCCCACCCATTCTATCCCCACCCGTGGCCCCCCAACTATCATTCTAAACCCAATAAAAACACAACCACTGTAATTCTTTTGGAATGATCTAGGCCACAGTAGCCTTTTTATTAAAACATATAACAATAATACATTAATAACAATAAATAACATTTTAAAGGCCAGAAGGAGTCCTAGGAGCCCCAAGAATCTGGTGATTGACAAGCCATACCGTGAACATCCATAACACCAACTTTACCCCCAGCCGTTCAAAACCCTGGCTCGGGAGCACCAAAAACCCAAACGAGGGCTCACTGTTCATGGTAAAAAATCCCTGGAGATCCAGCCACCCCTGCCGGAACTCCCCAACCACCATTCACCAGATTCAAAAATACACCAACACAAAAACAGAGGACCCATATGCCAAAATGGATCCCCAAATCCAATTTTTACCAACTCCCAGGACTCCTCCCAGCCGCCACAACGAAAGGCCCTTTGAACCCCTCAAAGGCCCGAGACCCCACCACTCCGAAAAAATATGGCCCGTTCAATGCCCTCCTGAATAGCGAGGGCCCACAAGTCCATTCCTACCACATTCAAATGGACCCCATCCGCCAACCAAAAGGCCCCTTCCCCTTTCTCCAGCTCAAAATGGCGCACCGCCACGCCCCCGTTCCTGGCCACGAAACTGGACACCGCCCGATTAACTTTTATCCGGGCTTTATTCAACTTATCCAGTGACCTCATATTCCTCCACCGCTTCCTCGGCACGATTTCAGACCAAACGATGGTCAAACCAGGATACAAGACCCACAAACGCAGACAGTCCTGCTTAATGTCTTTAATCAATTCTCTAAATGGACGGGCCCCCAAGTCATTCCCCCCGACGTGCAACACTAAAATATCCGGAGCCCTGTCCTACCTGGCTCCGTCATTAATTTCCTTTAGCACTCTGCGCCATACCAACCCCCGAAAACCCAACCACCGGATTACCGCCTTCTCACGATCGAAACCCAATTGTCTCCCCTCGCTCCGCACGTCGGCGCGCTGCGCTCCCCAATAAACGTAAGAATGGCTGAATATCCACACCAACAAAGGCGAGGGACCTGAAAAAACACAAAGCAGAAACTCAAGATCAACACATACCAACAGCCAAACCGTCCCCGCCTCCCAAAGAGCCCCTCAACTTTTACGGGCGCACATAGCTCCGATATCTATCCGAACGCCACCTTCCGATGCGCTGAATTGCTGGAGCCCCCAGGCCTCCCAACGCTGCTTCCGTCGCTGCCCCAATCCTAAAAGAGTGGGGCGCGAAACCACCCACATCCAAACCCAGCAACCCGATTGCCTTTCTAAAAATCACCGTAAACTGATACCGGGACAACAAAGAACCATCCATATGGCATAATAACGACCGGTCACGACAAGGCCCCAAATCCCAAAAATTTTTTAAACAGGTAACCGGGCACATAACCGAACCTGGCACCGAACCCAACACGGTCCTGCTCCCCTTACCTTCCTGATCCGCCTTGGACCGCCGCAGCCACAACTCGACTCTGCCCGCCAATAACAGCACGTCCCGAGCCAACAAACCTCCCACAACCTTCTTGCTAGGTGAAACCAACTCGCCCACCCGTAACGCCCCGAAAAAGGCTAAAGAAAACGCTAGACGAAATAAGCGCACCTCAAAACCCGACACGCAGACAGACTCCAAGACCCCACTCAGTCTTTCCAACAAACCGAAAGACACTGGACGCCTGGTATCCATGCGCCGCGGCCCCCGCCGGAAACCCTTAACCGCTTGCTTCACCAGAAAAATTTTTGTTAAATCCAATTGACCACGCAATTTAAAACCGAAAGCCAAAGCTGACATAAGCCGTGACACTTTAGCTGGAGACCAACCCGCAGCAGCTCCCCGACTCAACCAAGACAACAACACTCCCGCTTGCTCCTGCTCACCCGACCTACACCCAGCAGCCCCCAACACTTCCATCCACTCCACCCAAATAGCCTGGCAAGCCTCCCACGTTCTGGGAGCCAACGACGACTTGATCAACGCCTCCGCATCTTGGACGCCACAAGCCAAAGCTCCGCTGGGCATTCCAACCCAACGACCTCCACCTCCGGAGCCAGCGACCGAAAACGTTCGAACTGTGAACGAGAAAGAGCGTCAGCAATGGAATTATGGGCACCAGGCACATGCGTCGCAGTCACCTGTGCGTTCAAACTCAAACATGACAAGACCAGCTGTCTCAACACCCGCACAACCGGAGGCGATGAAGCCGACAGATTGTTTATCGCACAAACCACTCCCATATTGTCGCAGTAAAAACGAACACGCCTGTTCTGAAAAGCCTGCTGCCACAAATGTACCGCCACCAAGATGGGAAAAATTTCCAAATGTGCGATATTCCGAACCAAGCCAGAAGAAATCCAAGATGGCGGCCATGTTGCCGCACACCATTGTCCCTTAAAATATGCCCCGAAGCCTGACCCCCCGGCTGCGTCCGTAAACAACTCCAATGACTCGTTATCAAAGACTCCATCCTGTAACAACGAACGGCCGTTGTAACTCTGCAAAAACTCGCTCCACACCGCCAAATCCTCTTTATGATCAGCTGACAACCGTACAAAATGATGAGGAGCCCTCACTCCTGCCGTAGCCATGGCCAATCGCCTCGAAAAAACCCTGCCCATAGGCATAACTCGACAAGCGAAATTAAGCTTTCCGAGGAGCGATTGCAAATCCCTTAACGTTAACTTCCGCAAACGACAAGCCCGCAACACCTCCTCGTGCAAACTCTCAACTTTATCGATGGGCAACCTGAACTCCCACTGAATGGTATCGATCACGATACCCAGAAACGACAAGCACGTGCTCGGGCCTTCCGTTTTGCCCGGAGCCAACGGAACTCCGAAGCGATGCGCCTCCCATTCAATTGCTCTCAAAAGCGTCTTACAACAGTCAGACCCCGCTGGGGGTCTGACATCACGAACCACCCACTCCAAAAAGGAACTAAAAGCCTCAAATAATGCGCAAGATAATGAACACCCCATAGGCAAACAACTGTCAACAAAAAAGCGATCCTCCCAAAAACAACCCAGCAGCCGAACACTATCTGGATGAACAGGCAACAACCGAAAAGCGGATTCTATATCTGTCTTAGCCAACAAGGCCCCTTTTCCGGATTTCTGAACCCATTCTACCGCCGTGTCAAATGACGCGTAAACCACAGAGCACAACCCCGGGTCAATCCCGTCATTAACTGACAAACCCCTGGGATAAGACAGATGCTGAATCAAATGAAATTTCCCTGCCTCTTTCTTAGGCATGACCCCCAACGGGGAAACCACCAGATCCACAAAGGGCGGAGACTCGAAAGGGCCCGCCATCCGACCCATCGCAACCTCCTTCCGCAACTTCTCGGAAACCACTTCAGCATGCAACAAAGCCGACCGCAAATTCTTCCTAACACAAGGAACAACATAAGAAGGGGCCGGGATTACAAAACCCTCCTGAAAACCTGCTAACAATAACTCCGCTTTTTCCCTATCTGAATATCTACTTAGATAAGGGACCATCTTTTCCCACATCACCGGTGTCACCCCCTTAGGTATTACCGCTTCCTGACTTACCTCTACCCTTTTTGAAACATTTTGCGGCGCCATGCGTGGAGCCGCTACAGTGTGAACACAAGTGTTTATACTTGCAGTTAGCCCCGAATCTACACTGGCCTTCGTTAAACTGCCAACAGACCCCCAATTTTTGACCCCCTGTTTTACTTCCTGAACTAGAGGCGCTCGCGGTACTGGACTGAAAACCCTGGCCGAAACCTCCGGCCCCCCCGTGAAAGGGGTTGCCGTACTTGTACTGCGCCATAACCCGCAACCACAACCCAATATCTTTTTGATCCCAGCGAATTGCTGGCCGAACTGCCTTCCTCTGTCTGAACTGCTCATCATACCTGAGCCACGCCTGACCACCATAAACCTGATGAGCCTCGCTTATGGAATCCAGATAACAGAACAGACCCGAGCAATTCTCAGGCGCCTTTTCTCCACTCACACTAGCCAGAATGACAAAAGCCTGCAGCCAATTACCGAACGTCTGAGGAATCAGGCGCCATCGCCGCTTTTCCTCGTCCTCCTTCTTACCCTCATCCTTTTTCTTTTTATCCAAATTAAATTTCTCTAACGGAAGTAACGAGAATATCTCCACATATTCGTCTTTTGCAATCTTTTCTCTAACTTCCTTTTTTAGATGCGCCCCCAAACGGGCCCTCAAAACACACATAAACTTCGCCATGGGCCCTATCATCTAAATGCACCCTACACTCTTTTTCCTTCTCCGTCTGCACTGATACCGATATCGGCGCCGGAGCCGCTACTGGCGCCACCACCGCCCCAAAAGCCCCCACCTGCGGGCTCAACCAAGCCCCTAAATGCCGCTGCGCAGACATACCTTGCTCCAACCTAGATAACAGATCCTGCACACTACCCAAAAGCTCACGCACCCCGGCTGAACTTGCATCACCCGCAACCCTCTCAACACCACCAACCCCCTGACTACCCAAAAAAGCAGGCGACGCCAAATTAGGTAAACACAGACCTGACACAGACGCATACTCACCGGGCTGCAAGGGATCTGTGGGCCCCCCAGCCGGAGTGCTGGCATCCAGACGTCCCCGACTCGCTGTGTCGGCGAAGGATCCGCCCGAATCCGCCCGGCCCTGCCTTCCAGTAAGGTCCGCTTGTGTGCCCTGTCCCGGTACAGGCACGGCAGCTAATGGATCCAGGCTCTGGCTTCCCGGGGAAAAAGGTGCCTGCGTGGACGAGCTGGCAGCGCACCAGCTCCCATCCGTCCCAACACCGACCGCAGCGGCCATGAAGCTGTCTTGTCACCCCGAAGCAGGAGAGGACCCTGCCACTGAAGGTGGGGCCAGCCCGGATACGTCCAGCTGCGGGCCGCCCGCCCCGACGTTGCTTGCCGGAACCGCCGTCCTTCCAGATGCGGCCGAGGCAGGCCGCGCGGCAGGAGCCACACCGCCGCGGCCTCCCGCTCCAACAGGCCCCAGTCGTTGCCGTGCGCGTCGAGGCCCCGCCCCCACTGCACTCCGAGGTGCAGGCCTCGAAACCGCCGATGAGCCCCGACCGGCAGGTGGATTCCTCCCAGGCCGGGGCCGCGCAGCCGCTGATCTTACCGGCGCCCGGCCTGGAGGGTCCCGGGAGGGGCTCCTGCGCCTTCGGGGGGCTCGAGGACCGGAGTCCGGGGAAAGACGCTCGGGGGGCCGCGTCCTCCGAGAACGACGCTCCAGCGGCGCCGCAGCGCCAGCCGACCCTGCGGCGCTCGACGATCCCGCAGCGCCGGACCGCCCTGCCGACGACATAATGTGGGCCACCTGCTCCTGCAGCCAACCGTGAGGATGAAGCGCTGCCGCCGCCCTGAGGCCCTCGAGGATCGCGTCGGTGCCAGACATGTCAGGTATGTCTGCTCACGATCCTCCGAGAGCGGGAAGTGACTGCCCCACCCCAAAACTCCCATAAACCCCCGAGCTAGCTCCACCCCCTCCTGATTCAAATTCTCTACCCCTCTCCCCCCCATTGTCATGCAGGCCTTCGCCTACGCCGTGGGGGGGAGGGGCACGGCTCGCTTCGGCCCTTCCTTTACACTGGTCCACACAAAAAATTATCAGCAAAGAATATGGAAATTTAATTCTCCAGCAGGACATGGCAACAGTGTCACTGTGCTTGATTGACCTGCAAACTTGCCTGACCTTAACCCCATAGAGAATCTATGGGGTATTGTCAAGAAGAAGTTGAGAGACACCAGACCCAACAATGCAGACTGGCTGAAGGCTGCTGCCAAAGCAACCTGGGCTTCCATAACACCTCAGCAGTGCCTCAGACTGATTGCCTCCATGCCACGCTGCATTGATGCTGTAATTGACGCAAAAAGAGCCCCAACCAAGTATTGAGTGCATATACTGAGCATACATTTCAGTAGGCCAATATTTCGGATTTTAAAATAATTTTTTCAAGCTGGTGTCATAAAGTATTCTAATTAACTGAGATAATGACTTTTGGGTTTTCATTTCATTTTATTTAATCATCAACATCAACAGAAATAAACGTGATATGCATCACTCTGTTTTTAATGACGCCATCTAATATATTAGTTTCACTTTTTGTATTGAAGAACTGAAATAAATTAACTTTTTGATGATATTCTAATTTTGGAAGGTGCACCTGTAGCACTAAATGAAATGTGTAGAGATGGAGGATTATAAAGGGGAGTAATGGGAAAGTGATAAGTCACAGATATCTCTGTGTTACATTTTGAAGAGACAAGTAATGGATGGAAGAAGTGGTCTTGGTGATATGGGTCGAATGGAAAAGAAAAAGTAAAGTGAATGACCAAGGACGGTTTCACATTTGCGTTTGTGTCCGCAGGGTTTCTACCGCATATATCCGCATGCGTTGTGTATTCCTATATTTAACATTAGGAACACATGCGCTTGTGATTGTTTGCGTTTTACCACGTTTGACGACGCATGCATCGTTTCGTCGTTTGCGGCTTGGCGCGGAAATGCAACATGTAGTAATTTTTAGAGGCGTCAATTTGTCGCATGGTAACGCATGCGGTTGATTTCGCAAGGTTTGCGCAAAAAAAAACGCATTGCTGTCTATATGAACGCATGCGTTCACAAGCACATGCGTTTGGTTGCGTTCGTGGGCGCATGCGTTTCAATTGAAAACAACATGTCTAGACACTGATAAGCCACCCCCATATAGTAGGTGAAAAAGGGATGTAGTTGACATTTGCAGGGCACTACTCAGCAGACACTGAAGCAGAGCAGACAGACACAAGCACCTTGGAGGAAACCAGACTCTGAACAATGTGATTATATCCTAGCCAATGCCTTTATTTTCTATTTTCTGTCTCTACATGTCCTAATTTCTTGCATTTCTTTCTTTCTACATGCATCAGAATGTCTTCTTCTTCATCATCTCATGAGGAGTTTCAACCTGGGCCGTCAGAATTTGAGCATGTGAGTGAGGTGAGTACTTGCCTCGTCAGATTGGTAAGTATTCACTGTCACATCTACACGTGACAATTTGAATTTTTCTTTTTTTTAGAGCTCTTCTTCATCTGCGGCAGAGACTGGCCAGGAGCAGCGGAGTCAAGGTCGGGTGGAAAGACGGCAGCGGATACGTATACAAGGCTGACTGTTTTTTTATGTATCCTCAGTGTAATATTCTTGAATCTTCCTTTCTTTCCATTCGGATTTCTTTACTATTTTCTTCTGGAATGCTTTTGTATCTTGCCTTTCCTATTCATGCCATTTCTCTTCATCTTTTTTCTTTCTTTTCCTTATGTTAATTGACCAAACTTTAATGACTTTATTTATTTTTTAGGTTTCACAACAGGAGGATGATCTCATAGAGAATGAACTCCTCATCGCCCTGGTCCAGGAGCGAGTCCCGTTGTGGGACACCCGGGATCCACTGCACTCGAACAACGTCACATTGCGGTGCCTATGGAATGAGGTGGCCAAAGAGCTGTGGGATGGCTGGGACAATGCCCCGACTCGGGTCCGAAGTGCATTTGGTAAGTATTGCACTGCAGTGTGAAGCAGCAGAGACCTTGGCTGTGCTCACTCAACTGTGTGTGATGAAAGAAACTCTCAGGAGTTTCTCTCATCACACACAGTTGTGTGAGCATGGCCCAAAGTTCTTTTTCTGACCAAAATGTTTTTGCTTTTTTTAACAAAGTCAAAACACGTTGGCGTTCGATTAAGGACCATTTCAACAAGGACCTGCGTCAAGAGAGCTGTGTTCCCAGTGGTTCAGGAGCAAGGATCCGAATGTACAAATACCATTGCGTTCTGGCATTTTTAAGACCGGTCCTTGCCCAGAGAGCATAAGTATTTATCACGTGCATTAGGTTGTATTGCATTGCCATACTATGTATGTTTCTATTCCACAGGATTTGGCGTCTTGTTAATATTTGGAATTAATTTTCTTTTTCCTTTTTTTCACAGCACATGGAGCACTACTGTTGGCCCAGGTTCTGGAGCGGTCCTTCATCCGACAGCCGCAGGCCCGTCCCAGCCATCCAGCAGTGGGCCTTCCACACTAACTGGAGACCAGGGAGCTGGTCCATCAGGTCTTCCCCTTTCGCAGTTCTCTTCCACTGCCCTTTTTTTGGGCTCCTCCCGGCAGCGGCAGAGGGCTTCGGACAGGTCACTCATGCCCGGGTTTTTGCACTTGAGCTCGGTTTTACATGAAGCAATCAAGGCTTTGGGTGACCGAATGGATGTTTCACATAACCTCTTGAATGCACGTATCCAGGAGGTCACCAAAAGCCTTGATCAAGTGAAAGCCGACCTCCAGAGGCCAGCTCATCATTTTTTTAACCAAATTGAGCAGGGCATGTCGGAAAACCTTACTCCTGATCTCCAGCTGAGTGTCATGCAGGCCTGCAATGCTGCTTACGTGCAGGCTATGCAGCAGAGTCGGTATTTCCAGCAGACAGTGGTGGCATATCCAACTGTGCCTTCACTGTCACGATTAACCTCAATGCCGACCTCTGCTGCATACCACTGCATGGCCACCTCAATTCCTTCCACAGGTGGACTCCACTACAGCACCAGCACCATGACGAGTGCAGTTGGACATCCCATCGCCACCACCGTGACAACCACTGCTCCTGCTTGGACCTCCTCCACCACCACCACGATGCAGCAGGACCCTGGCATGGCTTTCCGTACCGCCACCACCACGATGCAGCAGGACCCTGGCATGGCTTTCCGTACCGCCACCACCACGATGCAGCAGGACCCTGGCATGGCTTTCCGTACCTCCACCACCATGATGCAGCAGGACCCTGGCATGGCTTTCCGTACCGCCACCACCACGATGCAGCAGGACCCTGGCATGGCTTTCTGTACCACCACCACCACGATGCAGCAGGACCCTGGCATGGCTTTCCGTACCGCCACCACCACGATGCAGCAGGACCCTGGCATGGCTTTCTGTACCACCACCACCACGATGCAGCAGGACCCTGGCATGGCCTTCCGCTCTACAAGTGCTATGGACTCTGGCATGGCTGCACGCTCTACGAGCACTATGGACTCTGGCATGGCTGCACACTCTGCAAGCACTATGGACTCTGGCATGGCTGTACGCTCTACGAGCACTATGGACTCTGGCGTGACTGCATGCTCTACGAGCGCTATGGACTCTCACCTGGTGCAGCCAGACACTGACAGGTCACCCACTACCACGCCACGCCATATCAGCCCACCAATACCTTCCAGAACCCGTCAAACTAAAAAAAACACACAAAAAAAAAAACAGAGAACTATAAGCATTCCTCCCCCTTCACCTCCCAATGTGTCTGTAATGTTAGGTTTGTCTCACCCTGCCAGTGCGTCTCAAGCCTCTTATGTGTCAAGCCCCATCCCCGAACTACCAGACTCCAATAGTTTCATTGCACCTTCTCCTGTCACCTCTGCGTCGTCCACGGTTAGCCAGGCCTCAGTGCTTCACACCCCCGTTTACATCACTCTACCCCAAGCCGGCGCAGTTAAATACATTTTTTGGGTTGTTAAAAAAATAAATACAATTTGATTTGCCACAACTATGTTTGGTTTATTGTGTCTATCGCCGCTGGCAACACACACTGTGCGCCCAGAAACTTCGCCACACACTTAATTTTAGGGCCACATCATATCTCCAGTAGTTATTTTTAAAAAAATGCACCTTTGTGTGTCTTTAGTATAAAGATATGAGGTGGGCCCAAAAATAATAGATGTATTATCTCCATAATCTCTTCTTTCTGCTGTGACTTGAGTTGCAGTCTGAAGAGAAAATGGCGGATATACAGTGCAGAACTCTACTGAACTGGTCAGGTGTTAAAAAAAAAAAAAAATTAGTTCTGAAACCTGACCTGGTGAGTAGAGTTGAGCGACCTTGACCTTTTTAGAGTCGAGCCGGGTTTTGCGAAACCCGACTATGTCCAAAGTCGGGTCGAGTGAAATCGGCCGATTATGACGTAAAGTCGGGATCGACCGAAACACGAAACCCAATGCAAGTCAATGGGGCAGCATAGTCGGCAGTGAGTGGGGGCCAGGAAAACACCTAGAGTGCCCATTTTAATGTCAAAACCATCCATTCTTCTTAATGAAGCTTGTCAAGCGTAATTTACCTTATAATAATTGGAAGGCATTTGAAATTGGGGGTCATTTGGCTAAAGTTGTGGGGGGTAGGGCTGGTTCAAGTAATTAGTGGGCCCAGGAAATCTGGACCACGTCACGGCAGTGGAGCAGGGAGAGGTAAGTATTTCAACTTTGCAAGTGCTGTGAACCTGAGCAAGCAGGGGGGGCCCACTCGTTGGCATTGGCACTGGCACAGGGCCCCTCAAAGTACAGCGGTGTGTTTGCACGGCGGGGGCGCCTCCCACCGGCAGCAACACTTTTGCGTACTATGAGAGGCCCTGTGCCAGTGACGTCGCCAACTAGTATTCCTCCCCCACCTGATGAAGGAACCTGCACTTTCATCTGCACCTTCCTCTTTGTCCCCGTGTAAGGTGGTATGGTATGCGGGAAGAGCAACCTGACTTTCAGCAGGGTCACAATGTTGTTGTGTAGCGTGCACGGGGAATGTTGCGTTATGGGTCAATGTACCAGCAGACTCATCTATCACTGGCTGGGCAATGGGCAGGATGAGGAGGAAACACAGATATAGACCCAAAGAATAAAGTTGGCTAAATGCAGTTCAAAATTGGTAACACAGGAATAACCAGGGGGCATTGCAGTGGAGGACAACTGGAATGAGAGGCTGACACAGAGAGTAGGGCCAAATCAGTAAGTAGTCGAAATTCAGTTCAAAATTGGCAACCGTAGTAAACAGGCGGCACAGCTTTGTTCAGTGGAGGAGAACAGCAAGGAGTGGCAGACACCGATAGTAGGCCCCAACCCAACTAGTAGGCCAAATGCAGTCTAACATTAACAACTACTTAACGAGAGGCTGAAAATGGTATTTCAGGACAGGAAACCAGGAGAACAGCAAGGAGTGGCAGACACCGATAGTAGGCCCCAAACCAACTAGTACGCCAAATGCAGTTGTTCCATTTAACCACAATTTAATGAGAGCCTGAAGATCGAAGCTCAGGAAAGGCAACCTGGGGAACACCTTGGAGTGTAACACACCATCTCTCTCCACCCCATACCCATTTTTTAGGCCTAATGCAGTGTACTTTTCTACAACTACTAAACGAGAGTCGGAAGACCGAAGCAATGGCAAGGAAACCTGGGGAACACCTTGGAGTGTAACACACCATCTCTCTCCACCCCATTCCCCATTTTTTAGGCCTAATGCAGCCTACTTTCCGACACCTACTAAACGAGAGCATGAAGATCGAAGCTCAGGAAAGGCAACCTGGGGAACACCTTGGAGTGTAACACACCATCTCTCTCCACCCCATACCCATTTTGTAGGCCTAATGCTGTGTACTTTTCTACAACTACTAAACGAGAGTCGGAAGACCGAAGCAATGGCAAGGAAACCTGGGGAACACCTTGGAGTGTAACACACCATCTCTCTCCACCCCATACCCAATTTGTAGGCCTAATGCAGCCTACTTTCCGACACCTACTAAACGAGAGCATGAAGATCGAAGCTCAGGAAAGGCAACCTGGTGAAAACCTTGAAGTGTAACACAACCTGTCTCTACACCCCATACACAATTAGTAGGCCTAATGCAGCGTAGTTTCCAACAGCTACTAAACGAGAGCCGGAAGATCGAAGCTCAGGAAAGGCAACCTGGGGAACACCTTGGAGTGTAACACAACCTCTCTCTACACCACGGAAGGGCTGATTCTTAGGAAGGAAGGCTGTTGTAAATAAGCATTGCGCGTCCGAGGGTGATTATATTCTTATTCGGTATCTACTCACCCTCGGACGCGCCATGCTTCTTGATTTGTAATTAATGTTTATTTGCAATGTGCTTTTGACTTACTCAATTATTTTTTTAATTATTGATTTTATTAAATTAATAGTTTAACATCTTATTGGAAATAATTTAAAGGAGACGCGACAGGACAACACTCGGTGGATGCCATATCTGTGTTAACAACTCCAAAAAACTTTCAGTTAACTTCTTGCAGGAGAAAGAAATTGTAGCTGTTGGACCTTTGTAGTACAGTTCCAGATATTTGTTGTGTGTTTGTTTTGATTGTTAAAATGTCTGCATTTGAGATCTCAACACGATCTTATTTTTTATAATCAAATTAATTTTTTAAATATTTTATTAGGTTGGTTCAAGGGGTACACGGGCCGCAGTAGACAGGTCAGTCGAGGCCTAGTGGAAGGAGGGACCGCAGATGCGCCACTGTTTCACCCATACACAATTAGTAGGCCTAATGCAGCGTAGTTTCCAACAGCTACTAAACGAGAGCCGGAAGATCGAAGCTCAGGAAAGGCAACCTGGGGAACACCTTGGAGTGTAACAACAACCTCTCTCTACACCACGGAAGGGCTGATTCTTAGGAAGGAAGGCTGTTGTAAATAAGCATTGCGCGTCCGAGGGTGATTATATTCTTATTCGGTATCTACTCACCCTCGGACGCGCCATGCTTCTTGATTTGTAATTAATGTTTATTTGCAATGTGCTTTTGACTTACTCAATTATTTTTTTAATTATTGATTTTATTAAATTAATAGTTTAACATCTTATTGGAAATAATTTAAAGGAGACGCGACAGGACAACACTCGGTGGATGCCATATCTGTGTTAACAACTCCAAAAAACTTTCAGTTAACTTCTTGCAGGAGAAAGAAATTGTAGCTGTTGGACCTTTGTAGTACAGTTCCAGATATTTGTTGTGTGTTTGTTTTGATTGTTAAAATGTCTGCATTTGAGATCTCAACACGATCTTATTTTTTATAATCAAATTAATTTTTTAAATATTTTATTAGGTTGGTTCAAGGGGTACACGGGCCGCAGTAGACAGGTCAGTCGAGGCCTAGTGGAAGGAGGGACCGCAGATGCGCCACTGTTTCACCCATACACAATTAGTAGGCCTAATGCAGCGTAGTTTCCAACAGCTACTAAACGAGAGCCGGAAGATCGAAGCTCAGGAAAGGCAACCTGGGGAACACCTTGGAGTGTAACACAACCTCTCTCTACACCACGGAATGGCTGATTCTTAGGAAGGAAGGCTGTTGTAAATAAGCATTGCGCGTCCGAGGGTGATTATATTCTTATTCGGTATCTACTCACCCTCGGACGCGCCATGCTTCTTGATTTGTAATTAATGTTTATTTGCAATGTGCTTTTGACTTACTCAATTATTTTTTTAATTATTGATTTTATTAAATTAATAGTTTAACATCTTATTGGAAATAATTTAAAGGAGACGCGACAGGACAACACTCGGTGGATGCCATATCTGTGTTAACAACTCCAAAAAACTTTCAGTTAACTTCTTGCAGGAGAAAGAAATTGTAGCTGTTGGACCTTTGTAGTACAGTTCCAGATATTTGTTGTGTGTTTGTTTTGATTGTTAAAATGTCTGCATTTGAGATCTCAACACGATCTTATTTTTTATAATCAAATTAATTTTTTAAATATTTTATTAGGTTGGTTCAAGGGGTACACGGGCCGCAGTAGACAGGTCAGTCGAGGCCTAGTGGAAGGAGGGACCGCAGATGCGCCACTGTTTCACCCATACACAATTAGTAGGCCTAATGCAGCGTAGTTTCCAACAGCTACTAAACGAGAGCCGGAAGATCGAAGCTCAGGAAAGGCAACCTGGGGAACACCTTGGAGTGTAACACAACCTCTCTCTACACCACGGAAGGGCTGATTCTTAGGAAGGAAGGCTGTTGTAAATAAGCATTGCGCGTCCGAGGGTGATTATATTCTTATTCGGTATCTACTCACCCTCGGACGCGCCATGCTTCTTGATTTGTAATTAATGTTTATTTGCAATGTGCTTTTGACTTACTCAATTATTTTTTTAATTATTGATTTTATTAAATTAATAGTTTAACATCTTATTGGAAATAATTTAAAGGAGACGCGACAGGACAACACTCGGTGGATGCCATATCTGTGTTAACAACTCCAAAAAACTTTCAGTTAACTTCTTGCAGGAGAAAGAAATTGTAGCTGTTGGACCTTTGTAGTACAGTTCCAGATATTTGTTGTGTGTTTGTTTTGATTGTTAAAATGTCTGCATTTGAGATCTCAACACGATCTTATTTTTTATAATCAAATTAATTTTTTAAATATTTTATTAGGTTGGTTCAAGGGGTACACGGGCCGCAGTAGACAGGTCAGTCGAGGCCTAGTGGAAGGAGGGACCGCAGATGCGCCACTGTTTCACCCATACACAATTAGTAGGCCTAATGCAGCGTAGTTTCCAACAGCTACTAAACGAGAGCCGGAAGATCGAAGCTCAGGAAAGGCAACCTGGGGAACACCTTGGAGTGTAACAACAACCTCTCTCTACACCACGGAAGGGCTGATTCTTAGGAAGGAAGGCTGTTGTAAATAAGCATTGCGCGTCCGAGGGTGATTATATTCTTATTCGGTATCTACTCACCCTCGGACGCGCCATGCTTCTTGATTTGTAATTAATGTTTATTTGCAATGTGCTTTTGACTTACTCAATTATTTTTTTAATTATTGATTTTATTAAATTAATAGTTTAACATCTTATTGGAAATAATTTAAAGGAGACGCGACAGGACAACACTCGGTGGATGCCATATCTGTGTTAACAACTCCAAAAAACTTTCAGTTAACTTCTTGCAGGAGAAAGAAATTGTAGCTGTTGGACCTTTGTAGTACAGTTCCAGATATTTGTTGTGTGTTTGTTTTGATTGTTAAAATGTCTGCATTTGAGATCTCAACACGATCTTATTTTTTATAATCAAATTAATTTTTTAAATATTTTATTAGGTTGGTTCAAGGGGTACACGGGCCGCAGTAGACAGGTCAGTGGAGGCCTAGTGGAAGGAGTGACCACAGACAGGCATCGAAGGCCTAAAATAATAACACATGGCTGTAGGCAATTTTAAATTGGTTCCAGGGGTACACGGGCAGCAGTGCCCTGGTCAGTGTAGTAGTAGTTGAAAGAATGGACCGCAGACAGGCATCGAAGGCCTAAAATAAAAAAATTGGGCTGGCTGTAGGCAATTTTAAATTGGTTCCAGGGGTACACGGGCAGCAGTGGTGTGGTCAGTGGAGGCCTAGTGGAAGGAGTGACCGCAGACAGGCATCGAAGGCCGAAAATAATAACACATGGCTGTAGGCAATTTTAAATTGGTTCCAGGGGTACACGGGCAGCAGTGGTGTGGTCAGTGGAGGCCTAGTGGAAGGAGTGACCGCAGACAGGCATCGAAGGCCTAAAATAATAACACATGGCTGTAGGCAATTTTAAATTGGTTCCAGGGGTACACGGGCAGCAGTGCCCTGGTCAGTGTAGTAGTAGTTGAAAGAATGGACCGCAGACAGGCATCGAAGGCCTAAAATAATAACACATGGCTGTAGGCAATTCTAAATTGGTTACAGGGGTACACGGGCAGCAGTGGTGTGGTCAGTGGAGGCCTAGTGGAAGGAGTGACCGCAGACAGGCATCGAAGGCCTAAAATAATAACACATGGCTGTAGGCAATTTTAAATTGGTTCCAGGGGTACACGGGCAGCAGTGGTGTGGTCAGTGGAGGCCTAGTGGAAGGAGTGACCGCAGACAGGCATCGAAGGCCTAAAATAATAACACATGGCTGTAGGCAATTTTAAATTGGTTCCATGGGTACACGGGCAGCAGTGCCCTGGTCAGTGTAGTAGTAGTTGAAAGAATGGACCGCAGACAGGCATCGAAGGCCTAAAATAAAAAAATTGGGCTGGCTGTATGCAATTTTAAATTGGTTCCAGGGGTACACGGGCAGCAGTGGTGTGGTCAGTGGAGGCCTAGTGGAAGGAGTGACCGCAGACAGGCATCGAAGGCCTAAAATAATAACACATGGCTGTAGGCAATTTTAAATTGGTTCCAGGGGTACACGGGCAGCAGTGGTGTGGTCAGTGGAGGCCTAGTGGAAGGAGTGACCACAGACAGGCATCGAAGGCCTAAAATATTAACACATGGCTGTAGTCAATTTTAAATTGGTTCCAGGGGTACTTGGGCAGCAGTGCCCTGGTCAGTGTAGTAGTAGTTGAAAGAATGGACCGCAGACAGGCATCGAAGGCCTAAAATAAAAAAATTGGGCTGGCTGTAGGCAATTTTAAATTGGTTCCAGGGGTACACGGGCAGCAGTGGTGTGGTCAGTGGAGGCCTAGTGGAAGGAGTGACCACAGACAGGCATCGAAGGCCTAAAATAATAACACATGGCTGTAGGCAATTTTAAATTGGTTCCAGGGGTACACGGGCAGCAGTGCCCTGGTCAGTGTAGTAGTAGTTGAAAGAATGGACCGCAGACAGGCATCGAAGGCCTAAAATAAAAAAATTGGGCTGGCTGTAGGCAATTTTAAATTGGTTCCAGGGGTACACGGGCAGCAGTGGTGTGGTCAGTGGAGGCCTAGTGGAAGGAGTGACCGCAGACAGGCATCGAAGGCCTAAAATAATAAAACATGGCTGTAGGCAATTTTAAATTGGTTCCAGGGGTACACGGGCAGCAGTGCCCTGGTCAGTGTAGTAGTAGTTGAAAGAATGGACCGCAGACAGGCATCGAAGGCCTAAAATAAAAAAATTGGGCTGGCTGTAGGCAATTTTAAATTGGTTCCAGGGGTACACGGGCAGCAGTGGTGTGGTCAGTGGAGGCCTAGTGGAAGGAGTGACCGCAGACAGGCATCGAAGGCCTAAAATAATAAAACATGGCTGTAGGCAATTTTAAATTGGTTCCAGGGGTACACGGGCAGCAGTGGTGTGGTCAGTGGAGGCCTAGTGGAAGGAGTGACCGCAGACAGGCATCGAAGGCCTAAAATAATCACACATGGCTGTAGGCAATTTTAAATTGGTTCCAGGGGTACACGGGCAGCAGTGGTGTGGTCAGTGGAGGCCTAGTGGAAGGAGTGACCGCAGACAGGCATCGAAGGCCTAAAATAATAACACATGGCTGTAGGCACTTTTAAATTGGTTCCAGGGGTACATGGGCAGCAGTGTATGGTCAGTGGAAGTCTAGTGGAAGGAGTGACCGCAGACAGGCTTCCAAGGCCTAACATAACAAACTTGGGCTGGCTGTAGGCACTTTTAAATTGGTTCCAGGGGTACACGGGCAGCAGTGGTCTGGTCAGTGGAAGTCTAGTGGAAGGAGTGACCGCAGACAGGCTTCGAAGGCCTAACATAATAACATAGGGCTGGCTGTAGGCACTTTTAAATTGGTTCCAGGGGTACACGGGCAGCAGTGGTCTGGTCAGTGGAAGTCTAGTGGAAGGAGTGACCGCAGACAGGCTTCGAAGGCCTAACATAACAAACTTGGGCTGGCTGTAGGCACTTTTAAATTGGTTCCAGGGGTACATGGGCAGCAGTGTATGGTCAGTGGAAGTCTAGTGGAAGGAGTGACCGCAGACAGGCTTCCAAGGCCTAACATAACAAACTTGGGCTGGCTGTAGGCACTTTTAAATTGGTTCCAGGGGTACACGGGCAGCAGTGGTCTGGTCAGTGGAAGTCTAGTGGAAGGAGTGACCGCAGACAGGCTTCGAAGGCCTAACATAACAAACTTGGGCTGGCTGTAGGCACTTTTAAATTGGTTCCAGGGGTACACGGGCAGCAGTGGTCTGGTCAGTGGAAGTCTAGTGGAAGGAGTGACCGCAGACAGGCTTCCAAGGCCTAACATAACAAACTTGGGCTGGCTGTAGGCACTTTTAAATTGGTTCCAGGGGTACACGGGCAGCAGTGGTCTGGTCAGTGGAAGTCTAGTGGAAGGAGTGACCGCAGACAGGCTTCGAAGGCCTAACATAACAAACTTGGGCTGGCTGTAGGCACTTTTAAATTGGTTCCAGGGGTACACGGGCAGCAGTGGTCTGGTCAGTGGAAGTCTAGTGGAAGGAGTGACCGCAGACAGGCTTCCAAGGCCTAACATAACAAAATTGGGCTGGCTGTAGGCACTTTAAATTGGTTCCAGGGGTACATGGGCAGCAGTGTATGGTCAGTGGAAGTCTAGTGGAAGGAGTGACGGCAGACAGTCTTCGAAGGCCTAACATAACAAAATTGGGCTGACTGTAGGCACTTTTAAATTGGTTCCAGGGTAACACGGCCAGCAGTGGCCTGGTCAGTGTAGTAGTTGTAGAAAGAAGGGACCGCAGACAGGCTTCGAAGGCCTAACATAACAAAAATGTCAAAACAATGGTATTGTCAGTGCCAGGCATTGAAGGATGTCAGCGCCTAGACTACACATTGGTGAAGCTGTGAGAGATAATTTTGCTAGTGGTAGAGCACTGTTTGAGCTGGGGGGGGGAACTGTCTTGTGGCCGGCGGTACAGGCACAGGGCCCCTCATATTACAACGGTGTGTCTGACGTTGGGTGCGCACCACCACTGCCAGAGACACTTTATTGTACTATGAGGGACCCAGTGGCAGTGCCGTCGACCAAAAGCGGCCACACCCACCTCTTCAGACAAACAGCACTCTCAAGGGTCCAAGCGCAAAGTGGCGATAGCACGGCCCCGTGTGGGGAGTTTGGCCATTTCGTGAGGTGGAAACATGTCGTATGCTGGACAATCAGGTGAAGAAAATTACGAGATTGGAAAAGTCATTCAGAATAGTCCACAGGCAAGACCTTTTCATAGGAAAGCTAGGTGTCAGCCGGGCAGGGTGGGGCAAAAGATTTTGAAATCCAGTTGTGGTTCATTTTAATGAAGGTTAGATCATCTACATTTTGGGTAGCCAGACGAGTCCTTTTTTCTGTTAGTATTGAACCTGCAGCACTGAATACTCTTTCTGATAGGACACTAGCTGCCGGGCAAGCAAGCTCCTGCAATGCATATTCTGCCAATTCTGGCCAGGTGTCTAATTTGGATGCCCAGTAATCAAATGGGAATGACGGTTGAGGGAGAACGTCGATAAGGGATGAAAAATAGTTTGTAACCATACTGGACAAATGTTGTCTCCTGTCACTTTGAATTGATGCTGCAGTACCTGTCCTGTCTGCGGTCATAGAAAAATCACTCCACAACCTGGTCAGAAAACCCCTCTGGCCAACGCCACTTCTGATTTCTGCCCCTCTAACACCTCTGGTCTGCTGGCCCCTGGAGCTCGTGTGAGAACGATCACGGGCGCTGTGTGCAGGGAATGCCAGAAGCAAACGGTCAACAAGAGTTGATTGTTTTGTTGCTAATATTAGTTCCAAGTTCTCATGTGGCATAATATTTTGCAATTTGCCTTTATAGCGAGGATCAAGGAGGCAGGCCAACCAGTAATCGTCATCGTTCATCATTTTTGTAATGCGTGTGTCCCTTTTGAGGATACGCAAGGCATAATCCGCCATGTGGGCCAAAGTTCCCGTTGTCAAATCTGCGGTTGTGCTTGGTTGAGGGGCAGTTGCAGGCAAATCTACGTCACTTGTGTCCCTCAAAAAACCAGAACCCGGCCTTGCCACGCCACCAATTTCCCGTGCCCCCGGGAAAGCTTCCTCATTAAAAATATACTCATCCCCATCATCCTCCTCATCCTCCACCTCCTCTTCGCCCGGTACCTCGTCATGTACACTGCCCTGACCAGACAATCGCTGACTGTCATCAAGGCTTTCCTCTTCCTCTGGTGCAGACGCCTGATCCTTTATGTGCGTCAAACTTTGCATCAGCAGACGCATTAGGGGGATGCTCATGCTTATTATGGCGTTGTCTGCACTAACCAGCCGTGTGCATTCCTCAAAACACTGAAGGACTTGACACATGTCTTGAATCTTCGACCACTGCACACCTGACAACTCCATGTCTGCCATCCTACTGCCTGCCCGTGTATGTGTATCCTCCCACAAAAACATAACAGCCCGCCTCTGTTCGCACAGTCTCTGAAGCATGTGCAGTGTTGAGTTCCACCTTGTTGCAACGTCTATGATTAGGCGATGCTGGGGAAGGTTCAAAGAACGCTGATAGGTCTGCATACGGCTGGAGTGTACAGGCGAACGGCGGATATGTGCGCAAAGTCCACGCACTTTGAGGAGCAGGTCAGATAACCCCGGATAACTTTTCAGGAAGCACTGCACCACCAGGTTTAAGGTGTGAGCCAGGCAAGGAATGTGTTTCAGTTCGGAAAGGGAGATGGCAGCCATGAAATTCCTTCCGTTATCACTCACTACCTTGCCTGCCTCAAGATCTACAGTGCCCAGCCACGACTGCGTTTCTTGCTGCAAGAACTCGGACAGAACTTCCGCGGTGTGTCTATTGTCGCCCAAACACTTCATAGCCAATACAGCCTGCTGACGTATGCCAGTAGCTGCCCCATAATGGGAGACCTGGTGTGCAACAGTGGCAGGTGCGGATGGAGTGTTTGTGCGACTGCGGTCTGTGGACGAGCTCTTGCTTCTGCAGGAGGACGAGGAGGAGGAGGAGGAGGAGGGGGTGCGAACGGCTACAGACAACTGTTTACTAGACCGTGGGCTAGGCAGAACTGTCCCAAACTTGCTGTCCCCTGTGGACCCTGAATCCACCACATTTACCCAGTGTGCCGTGATGGACACGTAACGTCCCTGGCCATGCCTACTGGTCCATGCATCTGTTGTCAGGTGCACCTTTGTGCTCACAGATTGCCTGAGTGCATGGACGATGCGCTCTTTAACATGCTGGTGGAGGGCTGGGATGGCTTTTCTGGAAAAAAAGTGTCGACTGGGTAGCTCGTAGCGTGGTACAGCGTAGTCCATCAGGTCTTTGAAAGCTTCGCTTTCAACTAACCGGTAGGGCATCATCTCTAACGAGATTAGTCTAGCTATGTGGGCGTTCAAACCCTGTGTACGCGGATGCGAGGCTAAGTATTTCCTTTTTCTAACCATAGTCTCATGTAGGGTGAGCTGGACTGGAGAGATGGAGATCGTGGAACTAGCGGGGGTGCCGGTGGACATGGCAGACTGAGAGACGGTGGGAGATGGTATTGTTGCCGCCGGTGCCCTAGATGCAGTGTTTCCTACTACGAAACTGGTGATTCCCTGACCCTGACTGCTTTGGCCTGGCAAAGATACCTGCACAGATACAGCAGGTGGTGCGCTAAATGGTGGTCCTACACTGCCGGAAGGGATGTTGCGTTGATGACTAGCTTCATTGGCCGAGGGTGCAACAACCTTAAGGGACGTTTGGTAGTTAGTCCAAGCTTTCAAATGCATGGTGGTTAAATGTCTATGCATGCAACTAGTATTGAGACTTTTCAGATTCTGACCTCTGCTTAAGGAAGTAGAACATTTTTGACAGATGACTTTGCGCTGATCAATTGGATGTTGTTTAAAAAAATGCCAGACTGCACTCTTTCTAGCATCGGATACCTTTTCAGGCATTGCAGACTGAGCTTTAACCGGATGGCCACGCTGTCCTCCACCAGGTTTTGGCTTTGCCACGCGTTTTGGGCAAGATACGGGCCCGGCAGATGGAACCTGTGGCGATGTTGATGCCTGCTGCGGCCCCTCCTCCTCCTCTGCTTCAGAACTGCTGCCGCCTGCACCCTGTTCCCCCAATGGCTGCCAATCGGGGTCAAGAACTGGGTCATCTAATAACTCTTCTTGTACCTCCTGCGCAACTTCGTCTGTGTCACCGTGTCGTTCGGTGGTATAGCGTTCGTGATGGGGCAACATAGTCTCATCAGGGTCTGATTCTTGATCAGCACCCTGCGAGGGCAATGTTGTGGTCTGAGTCAAAGGACCAGCATAGTAGTCTGGCTGTGGCTGTGCGTCAGTGCACTCCATGTCAGATTCAATTTGTAATGGGCATGGACTGTTAACTGCTTCACTTTCTAAGCCAGGGACGGTATGTGTAAAGAGCTCCATGGAGTAACCCGTTGTGTCGCCTGCTGCATTCTTCTCTGTTGTTGTTTTTGCTGAAGAGGACAAGGAAGTGACTTGTCCCTGACCGTGAACATCCACTAACGACGCGCTGCTTTTACTTTTACCAGTTTCACGAGAGGAGGCAAAAGAGCTAGAGGCTGAGTCAGCAAGATAAGCCAAAACTTGCTCTTGCTGCTCCGGCTTTAAAAGCGGTTTTCCTAATCCCAGAAAAGGGAGCGTTCGAGGCCTTGTGTAGCCGGACGACGAACCTGGCTCCACAGCTCCAGACTTAGGTGCAATATTTTTTTCCCCACGACCACCTGATGCTCCACCACTACCACTACCCTCATTACCAGCTGACAATGAACGCCCCCGGCCACGACCTCTTCCACTAGACTTCCTCATTGTTTTAAAAACGTAACCAAACTAACGTTATTTGTTGCAGTCACACAACTTACACGGTGAGCTATAACTTCAGTATGATTTAGCTACCCCTTTACAGGTTGGTGAGACCACAGCGAAAATCAGGCCCAATGTTACACACTCTTTTTTTGGTGGCTGCAAATTAGAGAGATGCCCCACACGCAGGACTGTCACTGAAGCACAAATGTTAATATTAATGTCACACTATTATTTTTTTTTAATTTTTATTTTTTTCAGGAACACTTTAGAAACCCCCCCAAAAAAAAAAAATTGATTTTTGCAGGGAGAATTTAGAAAACAAATGTAACAAACTATATGCTTTCTATGGGCCACTGAGTGAGAGATGACGCACACAGGAATCAGGAGTGGCACACAAGCCCAGAGGCCAATATTTTTCTACCAATGATTGATGGAGTTATTTTCTCTGGTAGATTTTGGAACCCAAATCAAGGGAAAAAAATATAGGCTTTCTATGGACCACAATTGGAGAGAGAGAGAGAGAGAGAGAGAGAGAGAGATGGCACACCCAGGAGTCAAGACTGGCACACAAGCAGAAAGGCCAATATTAATCTCCCACTGTTTTTTTTTGGTTGTTTTTTTTTTTTTTTTTTCAGGGAGACTTTAGAAAAAAAAATAATAAAAAAAATATGATTTTATCAGGAAGAATTTAGAAACCAAATAAAATAAAATGATTTTTTCAGGGAGAATTTATAAATCAAATAAAAACAAAAATAGGCGTTCTATGGCCCACTGACTGAGAGATGACGCACACAGGAATCAGGAGTGGCACACAAGCCCAGAGGCCAATATTTTTCTACCAATGATTGATGGAGTTATTTTCTCTGGTAGATTTTGGAACCCAAATCAAGGAAAAAAAATATAGGCTTTCTATGGACCACAATTGGAGAGAGAGAGAGAGAGAGAGAGAGAGATGGCACACCCAGGAGTCAAGACTGGCACACAAGCAGAAAGGCCAATATTAATCTCCCACTGTTTTTTTTTTTTTTTTTTTTTTTTTCAGGGAGACTTTAGAAAAAAAAATAATAAAAAAAATATGATTTTATCAGGAAGAATTTAGAAACCAAATAAAATAAAATGATTTTTTCAGGGAGAATTTATAAAACAAATAAAAACAAAAATAGGCGTTCTATGGCCCACTGACTGAGAGATGACGCACACAGGAATCAGGAGTGGCACACAAGCCCAGAGGCCAATATTTTTCTACCAATGATTGATGGAGTTATTTTCTCTGGTAGATTTTGGAACCCAAATCAAGGAAAAAAAATATAGGCTTTCTATGGACCACAATTGGAGAGAGAGAGAGAGAGAGAGAGATGGCACACCCAGGAGTCAAGACTGGCACACAAGCAGAAAGGCCAATATTAATCTCCCACTGTTTTTTTTGGTTGTTTTTTTTTTTTTTTTTTCAGGGAGACTTTAGAAAAAAAAATAATAAAAAAAATATGATTTTATCAGGAAGAATTTAGAAACCAAATAAAATAAAATGATTTTTTCAGGGAGAATTTATAAAACAAATAAAACCAAAAATAGGCGTTCTATGGCCCACTGACTGAGAGAGAGAGAGAGACGGAACGCTTAGTACTGGCACACAAGCCCAAAGGGCAATATTAATCTCCCTTTTTTTTTCCAGGGAGAATTTCTAAAACCCCCCAAAAAAAAAAAATTGGCTTTCTATGGCCCACTATTTGTGAGAGAGATGGGACGCTCAGGACTGGCACAGATGGCACGCTCAGGACTGGCACAGAAGCCCAGAGGCCAATATTAATCTCCCTTTTTTTCTGGGAGAATTTATAAAACCAAAAAAATATTTAAATAGGCTTTCTATGGCCCACTATTTGTGAGAGAGATGGCACGCTCAGGACTGGCACAGATGGCACGCTCACAACTGGCACACAAGCCCAGAGGCCAATATTAATCTCCCTTTTTTCAGGGAAAATTTATAAAACCAAAAAAAAAATTAAATAGGCTTTCTATGGCCCACTATTTGTGAGAGAGATGGCACGCTCAGGACTGGCACAGATGGCACGCTCACAACTGGCACACAAGCCCAGAGGCCAATATTAATCTCCCTTTTTTCAGGGAAAATTTATAAAACAAAAAAAAAAATTAAATAGGCTTTCTATGGCCCACTATTTGTGAGAGAGATGGCACGCTCAGGACTGGCACAGATGGCACGCTCACAACTGGCACACAAGCCCAGAGGCCAATATTAATCTCCCTTTTTTTCAGGGAGAATTTATAAAACCAAAAAAAAAATTAAATAGGCTTTCTATGGCCCACTATTTGTGAGAGAGATGGCACGCTCAGGGCTGGCACAGATGGCACGCTCAGGACTGGCACACAAGCCCAGAGGCCAATATTAATCTCCCTTTTTTTCAGGGAGAATTTATAAAACCCCCAAAAAAATAAAATAGGCTTTCTATGGCCCACTATTTGTGAGAGAGATGGCACACTCAGGACTGGCACACAAGCCCAAAGGCCAATATTAATCTCCCACTGTATTTTTATCAGGGAGAATTTATACACCCCACAAAAAAAAATACAGAAAAATGAAAAGGCTTTCTATGGCCCACTATGTGAGAGAGATGGCACACACAGGGATGGCACTCTAGCAGAAATGCCAAATTGCCAATCTTAATCTCCCACCAAAAAAAAAAAAAAACAGGGAATGTCCTACAATTACTATCTCCCTGCCTGCAGTAATCTCAGCCAGGTATGGCAGGCAGCTACTATCTCCCTGCCTGCAGTAATCTCAGCCAGGTATGGCAGGCAGCAATAAGGAGTGGACTGATGCACAAATGAAATAAAAAGTGTGGACAAACAAAAAAGATAGCTGTGCAGAAAGGAAGGAACAAGAGGATTTGTGCTTTGAAAAAAGCAGTTGGTTTGCACAGCGGCGTACACACAGCAATGCAGCTATCAGGGAGCCTTCTAGGGCAGCCCAATGAGCTACAGCGCTGAGGGGAAAAAAAAAAAAAAAAAAACTTCCACTGTCCCTGCACACCGAGGGTGGTGTTGGACAGTGCAAATCGCTGCAGCACAAGCGGTTTTGTGGTTAATGGACCCTGCCTAACGCTATCCCTGCTTCTGACAAAGCGGCAGCAACCTCTCCCTAAGCTCAGATCAGCAGCAGTAAGATGGCGGTCGGCGGGAACGCCTCTTTATAGCCCCTGTGACGTCGCAGACAGCAAGCCAATCACTGCAATGCCCTTCTCTAAGATGGTGGGGACCAGGACCTATGTCATCACGCTGCCCACACTCTGCGTTTACCTTCATTGGCTGAGAAATGGCGCTTTTCGCGTCATTGAAACGCGACTTTGGCGCGAAAGTCGCGTACCGCATGGCCGACCCCGCACAGGGGTCGGATCGGGTTTCATGAAACCCCGACTTAGCCAAAAGTCGGCGACTTTTGAAAATGTTCGACCCGTTTCGCTCAACCCTACTGGTGAGTAGAGAACTGCCTTGTTTAACCTCCATTTTCTCTTCTGTGTACATAATCTATTACACACAAATAGAAGGGACAATGGTGGTCACACGGCATATCTATGCTCACCTGCACAGGTGACAGAAATAGTGAATTCATGAGGCTGTTATATGTGCATCATGAATTCATTATTTCAGACACCTGACTTGATGAGTATAGATCTCTTGAATGTGACAGTCATTGTTTCTTCAGTCTGTGTCCAATGGATACTGCAGAACAGAATAAGGACGCAATGACGTCACCAAGCATAAAGCAACATGGCTGCCATAACACAAGCAGTATGTGGTCAGTGTTTTATATCAGTATTTGTAAGCCAAAACAAGGAGTGGAGCAATTAGAGGTAAATTATGTTATTAACAAAACAACTAGCACCTCTGCCTTTAACACCCACTCCTGGTTTTGGATTACAAATACTGATATTAAATACAGACCAAATACTGCTAGTTTTAGGACAGCCTTGGTTTGTAGAGGAAAACATAGGAGACACGGTCAACACAACCAAATCTAAAGTTTATTAATGAGAAATGTTGTTATCATATCAGATAATTACTGTAACAGATGTAATAACAACAGGACATTTAAACAACATTGTCCTGCCATGACAATCGTCCAATATCTGAATCAAAAAATGCAGCAAATTGGTCCCGCCTGTGACCAACTGCTGCAGTTGACCGCAGCGGGTGATGCTGGAAATCAGGCAGAGGGTGTGCAACTGGTTCATCCAGTTCAATGTTGGGTTGCTCCTTAGCCATTATATAATTGTGAATAACCACACAGGCTTTGACCACCTCGTCGACTGTTTCCACTTTTAGAATTATGACTGATGCAAGAATTTTGAGACCAGAATGCCAAAGGGACACCCTACTGTTCTTCGGGCCCTGGTCAGTCTGTAGTTAAAGATCCTTCTAGTGTGGTTCACGTCCCGACTGGAATAGTGCTTCAGTAGGTTTTCACACATCTGGAAGGCCTCATCCCCAACCATAACAAATGGCAGTGGTGGACCTTGAGTGTTGGGGAGAGGCTGTGGCGGGGAAAATTGAAATTTTTGCCATTCACACGCCGACCCATATCCGAGTTCTTGAAAGTCTGGGAATCATTGCCACGGCCAAAAGCTCCAATGTCCACGGCAATGAAGCGACAGTCCGCATCAGCTATTGCCATGAGCACAACAGAAAAATATTTTTTATAGTTAAAAAACTCCGATCCTGTTCTGGCAGGTTTGATAATGCGGATGTGCTTTCCATCCACCGCTCCTAAACAGTTGGGGAAATCACACACACTCCAGAATTTTTCAGCTATTTCAAGCCACTTGTCCGCGGTGGGTTCGGGTATAAACTCATCCCGGAGCACATTCCACAAAGCCCGACAGGTGTCCGCAACTATTCCGGACAGGGTGGATATTCCAAGCCGGTATTGGAAGTGGAGGGATGATAAACTCTTTCTGGTTGCCAGAAATCTATAAGAAAAACAAACAAACAAAATTTCAATCTATTCTATTGATGGTGTGTTTACGCTAAAGAAAGATAGGTAAATAGCCAAAACATACATATCTGAAAACACAAAATTTGGACTGTCATTGGTTTAGATTTAACGTACCTTAATGTAACCAGCAGACGTTCCTTCGGTGGAATCGCTCTACGGAGCTGGGTGTCCTGTCTCCGTATGGTTCCTTGGACACGAGCAAGCAAATCCCGGAACGAGTCTTGCGACATCCTTTTATATTCATGGAATTTCTCCGGGATGGCATTAAGCTCGCCATACAGCGTGTGATAGGCTCCCCGGCTTTCACGTAGTTCGATTATGGGGTGTCTCCAAAAACGTCGATGTTGGATCTGGATACACATGAGGTCTGGATACACATGATGAGAGCATTATACTGCCTCTGTACAAATCCCTAGTTAGATCGCACATGGAGTACTGTGTCCAGTTTTGGGCACCGGTGCTCAGGAAGGATATAATGGAACTAGAGAGAGTACAAAGGAGGGCAACAAAATTAATAAAGGGGATGGGAGAACTACAATACCCAGATAGATTAGCGAAATTAGGATTATTTAGTCTAGAAAAAAGACGACTGAGGGGCGATCTAATAACCATGTATAAGTATATAAGGGGACAATACAAATATCTCCCTGAGGATCTGTTTATACCAAGGAAGGTGATGGGCACAAGGGGGCATTCTTTGTGTCTGGAGGAGAGAAGGTTTTTCCACCAACATAGAAGAGGATTCTTTACTGTTAGGGCAGTGAGAATCTGGAATTGCTTGCCTGAGGAGGTGGTGATGGCGAACTCAGTCGAGGGGTTCAAGAGAGGCCTGGATGTCTTCCTGGAGCAGAACAATATTGTATCATACAATTATTAGGTTCTGTAGAAGGACGTAGATCTGGGGATTTACTATGATGGAATATAGGCTGAACTGGATGGACAAATGTCTTTTTTCGGCCTTACTAACTATGTTACTATGTTACTATGTTGCTCCCAAGCAAAATCACAGGCAAGAAACAGCTTGATGCTTAAATCCAGGTTGAAATAAAAGCTCTCCATGCGAAGATCCATCATGACACAGGATACAGGAGCAAAATCTGAATATTACAGCTGTTCAGGGGTCTATATAAAGAAATACCATAATACATGCCCTCTGTAGTCCCATTGGCGGTGTCTGGTTATCTAGATTTTTCTCTTGGGAAATTTCTCATCATGCGCACAAAAAACGCAAACCCAAGAAAAACACATATGAACGCGTACAAACGTGGCGTTTTTTTAACCACATGCGTTACCGCATGCATCTAAAAAACGCCGCGTTTGTACGCGTTTATATGCGTTTTTTCCACCACTTGCGGATGCGGATTAAACGCTGCGGATTTAAATGCAAATGTGAAACTAGCCTTAGAGCAACAAGAACGTCACTGGGTTTATTTGTACAGTACACACATATATGATTTGCAGATCAACATTGTAGAAGTGATATCTACCATTATATAGCCACTGTATAGTAGTATTATCAGTGTTAGTTTAGTAGTTTTGGTCAATGATCAGTTTGGTAGTATGATCATTACTGTATATAATGGTAATATTAGGTTATGGTTGGCGGATTATTTGTCTCTCATACCTAGAAGAATTGATGCTTTGATGCTGTATAAAAAGAAAAGGCTGGTCACAGCAAATATTAATTTGATTTTTTATTTCTCTTTTATTCATTCACTTTGCATTTTATTTATTTCGAAAATTAAACTATTTACACTTCTGTTTTTAAAGCATTTGCACTTTGCAACTTTTTTTTCACTTCTGCCTACAACTTTTGCTCAATACTGTATATACAGTATGAATAGCTCAAAACCAAAAACCTGAGCTGGACTATAAGCTGATGTGTGTGCAAGAGCACGTTTTCACTGTGGCCATTTCACAGACAAAACCCAAGAAAAAAAATTAATAAAATGAGTGTAGACCCTAGTGTAAAGGTGTCATTAACCTGTTGTCAGGTGCCCAGGGACGAGGGGCTCCTTCCCTGTCCCTAAAACTAGGGGTGCCCTATTTTGCCCTGCTCGCCGTATTACTTCTGATGGTGTAGATGCCGAGGCCAAGTACCTTGTCTTAGCTCCTGGATCCGCCCTCAGTCTGTACTGTTCCCCCACCCAGGGAAGAGGGGAGTAGTAGTATAATGTAATACACCAGATTAACAAAGTATTACGAACAGGGGTAACGAAAAATACCAAACATACAAATATACTCAGGCATATAACCGAGGAATGCCTGCTGGAGTCTGAGGGTAAAAGACTTGCATTTGAACGGCTGAGCCCGTGTGTTAAATTGACTGGTTATTTTCCATTTTGTTCTCTTATACCTTTTGTTTGCCTGGAAGATGCTTTTTTTTGCTAATCTTGACGATTTATGAACTTTCTATAAACCTCCTCTTTGTTTTAAATCAACAAAGTAAGTCCCATGTGTGAGCCGGCGTCTACCACAGAGCCGATACCTCACAATACATACATCTATATGTGCATATTTTATATGCATCTATGTTTATATACAGGAGGGAGTCAACACATACAATATGTCATGGACAGGGGCCCGATGTTGTCAGTGTCCACAGCGAAAAAAAAATAAAAATGACAGTTGTAAATTAGGCACTAAATATATTATACTTATCTTCATATCTTTATCACAGCTGCCTTAATAAACTATCCTATTGAGTTGTCCTCTTAAAGAAATGACTGTAGCTTTCCTTTACAGGTCTTCTGCCATACATTTAGCACAGAATACTTGATAAATGCTTATACCGTAGTTGATCACTGTGGGCGCCACCATTGAAACTCCACAATCAATAAAATTATAGAGTCTGCATGGATGTGCAGGAACAGGGGTCTGATGGGACCATAAACAAGGGTTCCTGGGGGTGATCCAAGTAATTAACATTTAGCATAGACAGTATATTACAAAAACATTTCAAATGTTCACATCTAGAAGAGCCGTTTAATGGTGATGTATCTCTAAAAAAAAAAAATATATAAAAAAGAGAGTCCTTAGTCGTTGATACCTACTGGCTAACATGGTAAAAAATATATATTTTTCCTGTCTCTAAAATAGAGTAATACATTTAAAATGTTCATGGATCTATAAACCTTGGACAGAATATGTATAAGACAAATGCATTAGTATTTGAAGATGCTATGCATTACAATACAATGGAAGTAACTAAGTTGGAGCAATTGCTACATTTTGAATAACTGCATTTCTGCTTCTGTTCATAGTGGGAGCTTTAACCCCTTTCTGCCATTAGACGTACTATTCCGTCCATGTGGGGTGGGCTTTACTTCCCAAGGACGGAATAGTACGTCATAGGCGATCGGCCGCGCTCACGGGGGGAGCGCGGCCGATCACGGACGGGTGTCAGCTGCTTATCGCAGCTGACATCCGGCACTATGTGCCAGGAGCGGTCACGGAAGCCCCCGGCACATTAACCCCCGGCACACCGCGATCAAACATGATCGTGATGTGCCAGCGGTGCAGGGAAGCATCGCGCAGGGAGGGGGCTCCCTGCGGGCTTCCCTGAGCCCCCCGCAGCAACGCGATGTGATCGCATTGCTCCGGGGGTCTCCTACCTTCCCCCCTGCAGCAAGTCCCGGATCTAAGATGGCCGCAGATCCGGGTCCTGCAGGGAGGGAGGTGGCTTACCAAGTGCCTGCTCAGAGCAGGCACTTTGTAACGCTGCAGCACTCTGAGACAGATCGGTGATCTGTCAGAGTGCTGTGCAAACTGGCAGATCACCGATCTGTATTGTCCCCCCCTGGGACAAAGTAAAAAAGTTCAAAAAAATTTTTACAAGTGTGTAAAAAAAAAAAAATCCTAAATAATGAAAAAAAAAAAATATTATTCCCATAAATACATTTCTTAATCTAAATTTTAAAAAAAACAATAAAAGTACACATATTTAGTATCGCCGCGTCCGTAACGACCCGACCTATAAAACTGTCCCACTAGTTAACCCCTTCAGTAAACACCGTAAGAAAAAAAAAAAAAACTATACAAAAAACAACGCTTTATTATCATACCGCCGTACAAAAAGTGGAATAACACGCAATCAAAAAGACAGATATAAATAACCATGGTACCGCTGAAAGCGACATCTTGTCCCCGAAAAAAACGAGCCACCATACAGCAACATCAGCAAAAAAATAAAAAAGTTATAGTCTTCAGAATAAAGCGATGCAAAAATAATTATTTTTTCTATAAAATAGTTTTTATCGTATAAAAGCGCCAAAACATAAAAAAAGATATATATGGGGTGTCGCTGTAATCGTACTGACCCAAAGAATAAAACTGCTTTATCAATTTTACCCAACGCGGAACGGTATAAACGCCTCCCCCAAAAGAAATTCATGAATAGCTGGTTTTTGGTAATTCTGCCTCACAAAAATCGGAATAAAAAGCGATCAAAAAATGTCACATGCCCGAAAATGTTACCAATAAAAACGTCAACTCGTCCCGCAAAAAACAAGATCTCACATGACTCTGTGTACTCAATATGGAAAAATTATAGCTCTCAAAATGTGGTACCGCAAAAAATATTTTTTGCAATAAAAAGCGTCTTTCAGTGTGTGACGGCTGCCAATACTATAAATAGTAAATAAAAAACCCCTTCATCACCCCCTTAGTTAGGGAAAAATCAAAAATTTAAAAAAATGTATTTATTTCCATTTTCCCGCTAGGGTTAGGGCTAGGGTTAGGGTTAGGGCTAGGGTTAGGGCTAGGGTTAGGGCTAGGGTTAGGGCTAGGTTTAGGGCTAGGGTTATGGTTAGGGCTAGGGTTAGGGCTAGGGTTAGGGCTAGGTTTAGGGCTAGGGTTATGGTTAGGGCTAGGGTTAGGGCTAGAGTTATGGTTAGGGTTAGGGCTAGGGTTAAGGCTACAGTTAGGGTTAAGGCTACAGTTAGGGTTAAGGCTACAGTTAGGGTTGGGGCTAAAGTTAGGGTTAGGGTTTGGATTACATTTACGGTTGGGAATAGGGTTGGGATTAGGGTTAGGGGTGTGTCTGCGTTAGAGGTGTGGTTAGGGTTACCGTTGGAATTAGGGTTAGGGGTGTGTTTGGATTAGCGTTTCAGTTATAATTGGAGGGTTTCCACTCTTTAGACACATCAGGGGCTCTCCAAACGCGACATAGCGTCCGATCTCAATTCCAGCCAATTCTGCGTTGAAAAAGTAAAACAGTGCTCCTTCCCTTCCAAGCTCTCCCGTGTGCCCAAACAGGAGTTTACCCCAACATATGGGGTATCAGCGTACTCAGGACAAATTGGACAACAACTTTTGGGGTCCAATTTCTCCTGTTACCCTTGGGAAAATACAAAACTGGGGGCTACAAAATAATTTTTGTGGGGAAAAAAAAAAGATTTTTTATTTTCACGGCTCTGCGTTATAAACTGTAGTGAAACACTTGGGGGCTCAAAGTTCTCACAACACATCTAGATAAGTTTGTGGGGGGGGGTCTAGTTTCCAATATGGGGTCACTTGTGGGGGGTTTCTACTGTTTAGGTACATTAGGGGCTCTGCAAACGCAATGTGACGCCTGCAGACCATTCCATCAAAGTCTGTATTCCAAATGGCGCTCCTTCCCTTCCGAGCCCTCCCATGTGCCCAAACGGTGGTTCCCCCCACATATGGGGTATCAGCACACTCAGGACAAATTGCACAACAACTTTTGGGGTCCAATTTCTCCTGTTACCCTCGGGAAAATACAAAACTGGGGGCTAAAAAATAATTTTTGTGGGAAAAAATTTTTGTTTTATTTTTACGGCTCTGCATTATAAACTTCTGTGAAGCTCTTGGTGGGTCAAAGTGCTCACCACACCTCTAGATAAGTTCCTTAGGGGGTCTAATTTCCAAAATGGTGTCACTTGTGGGGGGTTTCAATGTTTAGGCACATCAGTGGCTCTCCAAACGCAACATGGCGTCCCATCTCAATTCCAGTCAATTTTGATTTAAAAAGTCAAATGGCGCTCCTTCGCTTCCAAGCTCTGTCATGCGCCCAAACAGTGGTTTACCTCCACTTATGGGGTATCTGCGTACTCAGGACAAATTGTACAACAAGGTTTGGGGTCCATTTTCTCCTGTAACCCTTGGTAAAATAAAACAAATTGGAGCTGAAGTAAATTTTTTGTGAAAAAAAGTTAAATGTTAATTTTTATTTAAACATTCCAAAAATTCCTGTGAAACACCTGAAGGGTTAATAAACTTCTTGAATGTGGTTTTGAGAACCTTGAGGGGTGCGGTTTTTAGAATGGTGTCACACTTGGGTATTTTCTATCATATAGACCCCTCAAAATGACTTCAAATGAGATGTGGTCCCTAAAATAAAATGGTGTTGTAAAAATGAGAAATTGCTGGTCAAATTTTAACCCTTATATCTCCCTAACAAAAAAAATGTTGGTTCCAAAATTGTGCTGATGTAAAGTAGACATGTGGGAAATGTTACTTATTAAGTATTTTGTGTGACATATCTCTGTGATTTAATTGCATAAAAATTCAAAGTTGGAAAATTGCGATATTTTCAAAATTTTTGCCATATTTCCGTTTTTTTCACAAATAAACGCAGGTAATATCAAAGAAATTTTACCACTATCATGAAGTACAATATGTCACGAGAAAAGAGTGTCAGAATCACCGGGATCTGTTGAAGCGTTCCAGAGTTATAACCTCATAAAGGGACAGTGGTCAGAATTGTAAAAATTGGCCCGGTCCATAACGTGCAAACCACCCTTGGGGGTAAAGGGGTTAAAGTTGTGTCAGACCTCTCATACCCCATCAGACTTCCATGAAAAAGCTACATGCTGCATCGCTCTTAATAGCATAAGTAAATATAATGGCTCCAATAACAGTCTTACAATGGAAGCGCAAGTGTAAAAACCCCAGTAAAATGTACTTCAATTCAACAATAACCTTCTGAATGCTACATGTATGTCCTGTCAGTAAGCTTTTTGCTCATGAATTAACATGACGGAAACATGCATCATATAAAACGTCATCATTTAACAAGAAGAAGAGGAAAAGTGAAAAGGAATATGACAGTAGGATCAGACTGCATAATGTTTCCATGCAAACACATTGATCTGCTCTATACACAATGCAATAGAACATTGAAATACAGATCTTTTGTGCATTTGTTTTGTTAAAGCATTAAAACTAAAAACAAAAACTTTTTTATTATTTTAACAGTTGTTATACTAGAAATAAGTAATGACTCATAAATTTACTATCCATAAATAATATCGGACATTATACAGTAACTGCATTTTCAGCACTTTTTCAGTGCTGAAGCTGTACACGTAATTGTTGAGCTGAGAATAGACCCAATTATATGGTTATTAAAAAGCGTTCCTGAAACTAATTGTTTTCAGCGGTTAAAAGAACTGAGCAAAAAAGAATAAGGTGCTATCCTGAAAAAAGTAATATTATTAAAATGGCCAATAAGCACATGATGAGCCTGTACGTTATTTTGATGATGCTACAGCTGCGAAAAATAATATACTTTTAGAAATTACAAAAATGTACACAGCCATGGATGCTCGTTAACAAATTAATTATTTCTGTGAATTTCATTCTTTTCAAATAATGTGTGACTAATTTGAATTCTGCAAGGAAAAGCTAAATGAAGATATCTAGTTTCCAAATAATTGTAGCACAATGTCATGTTGAATTTCTCCTTAAAACAACTATTAACCCCTCTGTGACCTTAGACGTACTATCCCGTCGAGGTGCCCTGGGCTTATCTGACCCTGGACGGGATAGTACGTCATAGCCGATCGGCCGCGCTCACGGGGGGAGCGCGGCCGATCGCGGCCGGGTGTCAGCTGCTTATCGCAGCTGACATCCGGCACTATGTGCCAGGAGCGGTCACGGACCGCCCCCGGCACATTAACCCCTGGCACACCGCGATCAAAGATGATCGCGATGTGCCGGCGGTGCAGGGAAGCACCGCGCAGGGAGGGGGCTCCCTGCGGGCTTCCCTGAGACCCCCGGAGCAACGCGATGTGATCGCGTTGCTGCGGGGGTCTTACCTCCCTCCCTGCTCCCTCCAGCCCCGGATCCAAGATGGCCGCGGATCCGGGTCCTGCAGGGAGGGAGGTGGCTTCACAGAGCCTGCTCAGAGCAGGCACTGTGAAGCCTGCAGCGCTGCATGTCAGATCAGTGATCTGACAGAGTGCTGTGCAAACTGTCAGATCACTGATCTGTGATGTCCCCCCCTGGGACAAAGTAAAAAAGTTAAAAAAAAAATTTCCAAATGTGTAAAAAAAATTAAAAAAAATATTCCAAAATAATGAAAAAAAAAAAAAAATATTATTCCCATAAATACATTTCTTCATCTAAATAAAAAAAAAACCAATAAAAGTACACATATTTAGTATCGCCGTGTCCGTAACGACCCGACCTATAAAACTGTCCCACTAGTTAACCCCTTCAGTAAACACCGTAAGAAAAAAAAAAAAAAACGAGGCAAAAAACAACGCTTTATTATCATACCGCCGAACAAAAAGTGGAATAACACGCGATCAAAAAAACAGATATAAATACCCATGGTACCGCTGAAAGCGTCATATTGTCCCGCAAAAAAAGAGCCGCCATACAGCATCATCAGCAAAAAAATAAAAAAGTTATAGTCCTGAGAATAAAGCGATGCAAAAATAATTATTTTTTCTGTAAAATAGTTTTTATCGTATAAAAGCGCCAAACCATAAAAAAATTATATAAATGAGGTATCGCTGTAATCGCACTGACCCGAAGAATAAAACTGATTTATCAATTTTACCAAACGCGGAACGGTATAAACGCCTCCCCCAATAGAAATTCATGAATAGCTGGCTTTTGGTCATTCTTCCTCACAAAAATCGTTATAAAAAGCGATCAAAAAATGTCACGTGCCCAAAAATGTTTTCAATAAAAACATCAACTCGTCCCGCAAAAAACAAGACCTCACATGACTCTGTGGACCAAAATATGGAAAAATTATAGCTCTCAAAATGTGGTATTGCAAAAAATATTTTTTGCAATAAAAAGGGTCTTTCAGTGTGTGACGGCTGCCAATCATAAAAATCCGCTAAAAAACTCGCTATAAAAGTAAATCAAACCCCCCTTCATCACCCCCTTAGTTAGGGAAAAATAAAAAAAAATGTATTTATTTCCATTTTCCCATTAGGGCTAGGGTTAGGGCTAGGGTTAGGGCTAGGGCTAGGGTTAGGGTTAGGGCTAGGGTTAGGGCTAGGGTTAGGGCTAGGGTTAGGGCTAGGGTTAGGGCTAGGGTTAGGGTTAGGGCTAGGGTTAGGGCTAGGGTTAGGGCTAGGGTTAGGGTTAGGGTTGGGGCTACAGTTAGGGTTGGGGCTAAAGTTAGGGTTAGGGTTTAGATTACATTTACAGTTGGGAATAGGGTTGGGATTAGGGTTAGGGGTGTGTCAGGGTTAGAGGTGTGGTTAGGGTTACCGTTGGAATTAGGGTTAGGGGTGTGTTTAGATTAGGGTTTCAGTTATAATTGGGGGGTTTCCACTGTTTCGGCACATCAGGGGCTCTCCAAACACGACATGGCGTCCGATCTCAATTCCAGCCAATTCTGCGTTGAAAAAGTAAAACAGTGCTCCTTCCCTTCCGAGCTCTCCTGTGTGCCCAAACAGGAGTTTACCCCAACATATGGGGTATCAGCGTACTCAGGACAAATTGGACAACAACTTTTGTGGACCAATTTCTCCTGTTACCCTTGGGAAAATACAAAACTGGGGGCTAAAAAATAATTTTTGTGGGAAAACAAAAAGATTTTTTATTTTCACGGCTCTGCGTTATAAACTGTAGTGAAACACTTGGGGGTTCAAAGTTCTCACAACACATCTAGATAAGTTCATTGAGGGGTCTAGTTTCCAATATGGGGTCACTTGTGGGGGGTTTCTACTGTTTAGGTACATTAGGGGCTCTGCAAACGCAATGTGACGCCTGCAGACCAATCCATCTAAGTCTGCATTCCAAATGATGCTCCTTCCCTTCCGAGCCCTCCCATGCGCCCAAACGGTGGTTCCCCCCCACATATCGGGTATCAGCGTACTCAGGACAAATTGGACAACAACATTTAGGGTCCAATTTCTCCTGCTAACCTTGGAAAAATACAAAACTGGGGGCTAAAATATAATTTTTGTGGAAAAAAAAATATTTTTTATTTGCATGGCTCTGCGTTATAAACTGTAGTGAAATACTTGGGGGTTCAAAGCTCTCACAACACATCAAGATGAGTTCCTTAGGGGGTCTACTTTCCAAAATGGTGTCACTTGTGGGGGGTTTCTACTGTTTAGGTACATTAGGGGCTCTGCAAACGCAATGTGACGCCTGCAGACCATTCCATCTAAGTCTGCATTCCAAATGGCGCTCCTTCCCTTCCGAGCCCTCCCATGCGCCCAAACGGTGGTTCCCCCCCACATATGGGGTATCAGCGTACTCAGGACAAATTGGACAACAACTTTTGTGGACCAATTTCTCCTGTTACCCTTGGGAAAATACAAAACTGGGGGCTAAAAAATAATTTTTGTGGGAAAACAAAAAGATTTTTTATTTTCACGGCTCTGCGTTATAAACTGTAGTGAAACACTTGGGGGTTCAAAGTTCTCACAACACATCTAGATAAGTTCATTGAGGGGTCTAGTTTCCAATATGGGGTCACTTGTGGGGGGTTTCTACTGTTTAGGTACATTAGGGGCTCTGCAAACGCAATGTGACGCCTGCAGACCAATCCATCTAAGTCTGCATTCCAAATGATGCTCCTTCCCTTCCGAGCCCTCCCATGCGCCCAAACGGTGGTTCCCCCCCACATATCGGGTATCAGCGTACTCAGGACAAATTGGACAACAACATTTAGGGTCCAATTTCTCCTGCTAACCTTGGAAAAATACAAAACTGGGGGCTAAAATATAATTTTTGTGGAAAAAAAAATATTTTTTATTTGCATGGCTCTGCGTTATAAACTGTAGTGAAATACTTGGGGGTTCAAAGCTCTCACAACACATCAAGATGAGTTCCTTAGGGGGTCTACTTTCCAAAATGGTGTCACTTGTGGGGGGTTTCTACTGTTTAGGTACATTAGGGGCTCTGCAAACGCAATGTGACGCCTGCAGACCATTCCATCTAAGTCTGCATTCCAAATGGCGCTCCTTCCCTTCCGAGCCCTCCCATGCGCCCAAACGGTGGTTCCCCCCCACATATGGGGTATCAGCGTACTCAGGACAAATTGGACAACAACTTTTGGGGTCCAATTTCTCCTGTTACCCTAGGGAAAATACAAAACTGGGGGCTAAAAAATAATTTTTGTGGGAAAAAAATTTTGTTTTATTTTTATGGCTCTGCATTATAAACTTCTGTGAAGCCCTTGGTGGGTCAAAGTGCTCACCACACATCCAGATAAGTTCCTTAGGGGGTCTACTTTCCAAAATGGTGTCACTTGTGGGGGGTTTCAATGTTTAGGCACATCAGTGGCTCTCCAAACGCAACATGGCGTCCCATCTCAATTCCTGTCAATTTTGCATTGAAAAGTCAAACGGCGCTCCTTCCCTTCCGAGCTCTCCCATGCGCCCAAACAGTGGTTTACTGCCACATATGGGGTATCAGCGTACTCAGGACAAATTGTACAACAACTTTTGAGGTCCAATTTCTTCTCTTACCCTTGGAAAAATAAAAAATTGGGGGCAAAAATATAATTTTTGTGAAAAAATATGATTTTTTATTTTTACGGTTCTGCATTATAAACTTCTGTGAAGCACTTGGTGGGTCAAAGTGCTCACCACACCTCTAGATAAGTTCCTTAGGGGGTCTACTTTCCAAAATGGTGTCACTTGTGGGGGGTTTCAATGTTTAGGCACATCAGTGGCTCTCCAAACGCAACATGGCGTCCCATCTCAATTTCTGTCAATTTTGCATTGAAAAGTCAAACTGCGCTCCTTCCCTTCCGAGCTCTCCCATGCGCCCAAACAGTGGTTTACTGCCACATGTGGGGTATCAGCGTACTCAGGACAAATTGGACAACAACTTTTGAGGTCCAATTTCTTCTCTTACCCTTGGAAAAATAAAAAATTGGGGGCAAAAATATAATTTTTGTGAAAAAATATGATTTTTTATTTTTACGGTTCTGCATTATAAACTTCTGTGAAGCACTTGGTGGGTCAAAGTGGTCACCACACATCCAGATAAGTTCCTTAGGGGGTCTACTTTCCAAAATGGTGTCACTTGTGGGGGGTTTCAATGTTTAGGCACATCAGTGGCTCTCCAAACGCAACATGGCGTCCCATCTCAATTCCTGTCAATTTTGCATTGAAAAGTCAAATAGCGCTCCTTCCCTTCCGAGCTCTCCCATGCGCCCAAACAGTGGTTTACTGCCACATATGGGGTATCAGTGTACTCAGGACAAATTGGACAACAACTTTCTGGGTCCAATTTCTCCTGTTACCCTTGGTAAAATAAAACAAATTGGAGCTGAAGTAAATTTTTTGTGTAAAAAAGTTAAATGTTCATTTTTATTTAAACATTCCAAAAATTCCTATTAAACACCTGAAGGGTTAATAAACTTCTTGAATGTGGTTTTGAGCACCTTGAGGGGTGCAGTTTTTAGAATGGTGTCACACTTGGGCATTTTCTATCATATAGACCCCTCAAAATGACTTCAAATGAGACGTGGTCCCTAAAAAAAAATGGTGTTGTAAAAATGAGAAATTGCTGGTCAACTTTTAACCCTTATAACTCCCTAACAAAAAAAAAAATTGGTTCCAAAATTATGCTGATGTAAAGTAGACATGTGGGAAATGTTACTTATTAAGTATTTTGTGTGACATATCTCTGTGATTTAATTGCATAAAAATTCAAAGTTTGAAAATTGTGAAATTTTCAAAATTTTCGCCAAATTTCCGTTTTTTTCACAAATAAACGCAGGTACTATCAAAGAAATTTTACCACTATCATGAAGTACAATATGTCACGAGAAAACAATGTCAGAATCACCAGGATCCGTTGAAGCGTTTCGGAGTTATATCCTCATAAAGGGACAGTGGTCAGAATTGTAAAAATTGGCCTGGTCATTAACGTGCAAACCACCCTTGGGGGTAAAGGGGTTAAATTATGTATCAATTGAATCGATTAAATTGTGTCACCAAATTTCACAATATAAACTTGCATGCATTGTTAAGTAGATCTGAGACCTGATGAGGTCAGTGTACTTCTCTAAAAATCCAAATCAGTTTGTATTGTAAAATCTTGCAACGCATCCACTTTACTTGTAGGAGGTTCTCGATATTCATTTATTTTTTGGGGAAACCATGGCTAAGATGGGGGTGGAAGACAAAGAGAGTCAAGGTCGTGCCAAGGTTTCTTTTCTTAGTCTCAGTGACAAATCTGCTCTTATATGAAGACATGAGTAATCTCAGACACCGATAGCTATGGATGTGCTCAGGGCCGGCGCCAGCACCCGGGCAAGTGCCGGGGCCCTGAGCAGGCAGGGGGCCCACTCGCCGTTGGGGACACTGGTGCGCTATAGTGCCTGCCCCCACGAGTGGACCCCCCACCTGCTCCGGGCCCCGGCACTTGCGATGCTTACCTCTCCCGGTTCCAGCGCTGCAGCGTTTTCCATCCTCTGACTGTGACGTTCAGGTCAGAGGGCGCGATTATGTCACCAGTGCGTGCCCTCTGCCTGAGAAGTTGCAGCACAGAGAGCAGGAAGACGCTGAGGAGTCAAGAAGCAGAGCAGCGTCAAGCAACGAGAGGTGAGTATTTCATTTTTTTTTAATATTTGGAGTAATATATGGGGACCATCAGAAGGGGCCATATATGGAGCATTATATGGGGCTAATTCTATAGGGAGCATCTTATGGGGCCAATAATATAAGGAGCATCTTATGAAGCCAATTCTATAGGGAGCATTATATGGGGCCAATTTAATATGGAGCATCTTATGGGGCCAATTCAATATGGAGCAGTATATGGGGCAAATAATATATATATCTTATGGGACTAGTTATATATGGAACATTTTATATGGCCAATTATATATGGAGCATTATATGGGGCCCATTATACGTGGAGCATCTTATGGGGCCAATATTTTTGGAGCATTATATGGGACCCATTCTGTAAGGAGTATTATATGGGCCCATTCTGTATGGAGCATCATATGGGGCTCATTCTTTATGGAGCAATATATTGGATTCAGTATACTGTATGGGGCCGATCATATACTGTCTGGAGCATTATCTGAGGCCCATTATATATGGAGCAATAGATGGGGCCAATCATATACTGTATGGAGAATTATATGTGGCTCACTATACTGTATGGAGCATTATATGGGGTCAATTCCGTATGGAGCAATATATGCGGCTCATTCTGTATGGAGCACTCTGTGGTGCCCATTATACTGTATGGAGCATTATATGAGGCTCATTATTCTGTTTGGAGCAATATATGGGGCTCATTATTCTGTATAGAGGACTATGTGGTGCCAATTATACTGTATGGAGCACTATATGGGGCCATTATACTATATGGGGCAATATATGGGGCTCATTATTCTGTTTGGAGCAATATATGGGGCTCATTATTCCGTATAGAGGACTATACTGTCTGGTTTCTGAGCTAATGTAGAATGTACAATGGATATCACTCGTGTAATGTAAGAAGTGAGTGAAATCTTTGGCATTGTACTATACCTTTATTTCTCTGCCGTATCGGTGCTTTATGAATTGTGGTATGTGTTAAAGAGGCCCATTGGGACTCTTTCGCCCAGGGCCCATGAAAACCTGGAGCCGGCCCTGGATGTGCTGCCCGACCAGCTTATGTAAAAGATTATATTAACTCACTCAAACACCAGAAGTCCCTTTTTTGCTGCCCCCTATCCAGGCTCGGACTGGCCCACCGGGGAACCAGAGGATCCTCCGGTGGGCCCTGGCACTGACACCTACTTGCAGGGCCCCCACTGCTCCAGGGCTCCCCCCGCTCCAGGGCCCCCCCCGCAGCCCGCCTTGAATACTCACCCTGTTCCAGCGATGGTCTCGGCGTCTGCACTGCAGCTCGTCCTGAACGAGCGGTCACGTGACACCGCTCATTAAGATCATGAATATGCGCATATTCATGATCTTAATGAACGGTGTCACATGACCGCTCAAGCAGGAAGAAGCTGCTGCGCCGGCGCCGCCGCCTGGAGTCGGGACAGAGCGCGAGGGATGTCGGCACGGCCGTGCAGTGGAACAGGTGAGTATGAGGGACGGGTCACGGGGGGGACAGAGGGGATGAAGGAGGACATAAGCCGGCGCGCCGAGCAGGAGCAGGAGCGGGTGCTGGTGCAGAGAGATAAGCCGCCATGCAGGGGGGAATATAAGCCATGCAGGGGGGAATATGAGCCATGCAGGGGGGAATATGAGCCATGCAGGGAGGAATATGAGCCATGCAGGGGGGAATATGAGCCATGCAGGGGGGAATATAAGCCATGCAGGGGGGAATATAAGCCATGCAGGGGGGAATATAAGCCATGCAGGGGGGAATATAAGCCATGCAGGGGGGAATATAAGCCATGCATACGGGGGGAATATGAGCCATGCAGGGGGGAATATAAGCCATGCAGGGGGGAATATAAGCCATGCATACGGGGGGAATATGAGCCATACAGGGGGGAATATAAGCCATACAGAGGGGAATGAGCCATGCATACAGGGGGGGAATATGAGCCATACAGGGGGGAATATAAGCCATACAGGGGGGAATATAAGCCATACAGGGGGGAATATGAGCCATGCAGGGGGAATATAAGCCATGCATACAGGGGGGGGGGTAATATGAGCTATGTATAGGGGATAGGAGGGAGATGAGCCATGCATACAGGAGGGGGGTCATTATACAGTATTCAGCATCATGTGTGGCCGTTATACAGTATGGAGCATCATGTGTGGCCAATGGACATAATACAGTATGGAGCATCATGTGTGGCCGTTATACAGTATGGAGCATCATTTGTGGCCATTATACAGTATTGAGCATTATGTGGGATCATTATACAGTATGGAGCACTGTCTGGCCATTATACAGTATGGAGCAATGTGTGGCCATTATACACTATGGAGCATCATGTGTGGCCATTATACAGTATGGAGCATCATGTGTGGCCATTATACAGTATGAAGAACTGTGTGTGGCCATTATACAGTATGCAGCATCATGTGTGGCCATTATACAGTATGGAGCATCATGTGTGGTGGCCGTTATACAGTATTGAGCATCATGTGTGGCCATTATACAGTATGGAGCACTGTGTGGCCATATTTTTGTTTTATATACAATAATTATTATCAAACAGTGTGATCAGCAGTGCTAAACGGCTGCGGTTGGGACGTGGATATGGGTGTGACTAGTTGTGAAATGGGTCTGGTCAGAGGCGTGGCCTAAAATTTGCCGCGGCGCACTACGCACGCCGCAAACGTTATACCTCCTTCCCTTCTTCAAAAGTTGGGAGGTATGGTACCACATTTGCCAGATCACGGCAAGTGCCGCAAATCCCATAGGGAATGAATGAGGCCGAACGCAGTGTTGCTGTAAGTAATCCGTTACGCGGCAGATGCAGAAAAACTGTAGGATCTGCTGCAAAAGGCGACTTTCACATCAGCGATTCTTGCCAAAGTCTATGCCGATAGTGTCATACTCACCAAAGGGGGAGGCAGCACTAAAAGTGCCTAGGGCAGCAGAAACTCTAAATACGGCCCTGGGGGGCTACATTATATTCTGTGGGGGGACTGCATTATACTCAAGGTACTACATAATATTATGGGGGCTACATCATACTATATGAGGGGGCTACAGTATACTCTATGGGGGGGCTGCATTATATTCTGTGGTGGAACTGCATTCTCTCGGGACTACATTATATTCTGTGGTGGGTGGCATTATACTATATGGGGGGACTGCATTATACCCTATGGGGTGCTACATTATATTCTATGGTGGGGACTGCGTCATACCTGAGGGGGTTGCATTATATTTTGTGGGGTGCTGCATTATATTCTATGAGAGGGGACTGCATTATATTTTATGAGGGGGCTACATTATATTCTGTGAGGGGGCTACCCCAACCCTTGCTACATTATTAAGACGTGAACTACCTTATATTATACCCTGATATTAGCGCTTTTTACCGCACAATTGGTGGTCTTGTATCTATTTCTATGTAGCTACATAGTGGGCCCCAAGAATGATTTTCTCTGGTGGGCCCAAGGTGCTCCAGTCCGACGCTGCCCCTATCAATTTACCCAGTCATACTGTATGTGCTTTCAGCCAATTTGGTTTGCCCAGTTTAAGAAAAGTAAATGAGTGAAGTATCTCTGTATATTATTAAATTTTTGGTTGACGGTGGTGGAGCACTGGTGAGCCAAAAATCTGCATAAATATGGTAGGCATAGCAAGGCCCACAGAAAAGTCCTTTGAACGATTTGAAAATAGTTTGCTGTCTGCGGTTGCAAGGAATATGGCAGGAGACTCTTCCGAGACAGAACATACAGGCAATATAGGCAAGCAAGCACCAAAAGTAGCTACATTCCTACTGATGGACTTAGCGTTAGAAGCAAGGAGCAGTGCCTGGGTTCGGGTGGTCCTCATTCGACAATCCCGGTGAGCTGAGCGAAGTAAAGAGCTGTTATGGAACGCCCGCCAGGGCTGTGGAGATACCCTGTACCGGGCCGGTTCTTAAAGGGATTTGTCTCGGCAGCAGTGACCCAGTCCGTGGCCCTTGGTGTCCAATGAAAAATTATCATTAAAGGGGAAATAAAGTTTATAAGAGATGATTCATTATGCCACTGTGGTACTCAGCTAGGTATGACCGACACTGCTTAAAGAAACCGCTGGGGCTGATGGTTATGCAGCAGAGTTTATACAGCTCTCAACAGGTAGAGCTTAGTCCCTTGACATTTATATTGTTAAAGATCGTGATGATGGGTATAGTGCAGGATAAATGGTGCAGTAAATAACTCAGAGGACCTCATGGTGCAGTTTCCACACTTTTACTCATGGTTTGAAGTGCAGGCCTGAGCACTAGTTACAGATGACAATGGAGGTCCGGGGAGCCTGGAAGCAACTTAGGACATTCTCTTAACCAGTTGGGTTTTGAGGTCTCCTTTCTGTGCTGTCCTCTGAGGTCCTTGCTGCCTAGAGCTATGCTCAGTCCTCTGTTCCTTATTTTTCTGAAGTACTTGCCCGTATGGCAGGCAGCTTGACCTAGTTGCAGGTGTCGCTCCTTTATGGGGGCTCCGGGCTCTGGTTTGTCTACAATCCCGTGCCCTCCGATTTAACTGCTGAGACTATTGTACCCGTCAGCCATGGACTCTGGTGTCCAGTTATATCAGGAAAGGACATCGTTTCCACAGAACCCACATTATTGTACCTAGGCAAATAAATGTCAAATAAATGTCACTTTTCCCTTGAGAAAGTGGGGCGTTATCCCCGCGAAACGTGCATCGGGATTGCTTCACCTGATCTGATTTAGGGTATCGTTGCTTTACATCTTGGTAAGGACCTGCGAGAAATAGGCTTGACATTTATTTGACATTTATTTGCCTAGATACAATAATGTGGGTTCTGTGGAAAACGTTGTCCTTCCCTTATATAACTGCACTATAGCACTTTTTTTGTTTTTTCCTTTTGGGACTATGTGGGGCATGTGCAATTTTACTATATGCACTGTCTTCAGTGCTTTCATCCCTCCTGTGGGTTAAATTCTGTCTGGTATGAGTCACGCTTAGTCTTAAAATAATGCGTACTTTGCGCGACAAGTATATATTTATGATTCTATGATATAAGTGGCTCCTGACCTATAGTTGTGCATTGTCACAACATTATTAAACCCACTTGATTTTTGTACTGTGTGATACGTGCAATATTATAAAGACATTGACCTCAAAACCTCCGTCTATTCCTGAATGTGTCTTCTATACTGTGTTTATATTGCTTGATATGGATAAATAAATTTATGAATTTCCATGCACTCCGGGTCATCCTATCTACTGTGCTTACGTTTGGAGTTGGGGTTAGTATTGTTGAGGGTGGACCACCACTGAGTGTTATCCCCCTCACGCATATAAAATGAAAATGGGTTTTGTGTTTGTAATATTATTAACTTATTTACATTTTAGTCTCTATACCAGGCTGGGACCTGACCTTTTGTACTACGGGTGGAATTATGCAGTACTGGTACCTCTAATGACCTAACTTGGTCTAGTGTGTTGTGGACCCACTAGTGTCTGTGCTACTTGTAGGCCTGCATTGTACTGGTAAACTGGGCGACCGTCTGCGACTTCTTAGACTCACCATGGGTCTGACATATTCACTGCTAGCTGGGGTAGATTTTCACATCCCACTGCAGATGTAGCATCTGTTGCTGGAGCAGATGGGTCTAGAGTCTCTGCTGCTTCAGGTTCAGTAGGCTGGGGAAAGATCAGGACAGGTACTACGATGGCTTGATTCACCTGCGTCCAAGACTGGGGAAAGTCTCCAAGAATGGTATGGATCTTCTTTTCCATCTCTTCTATGGGTTGAGGGGCATCTTGGCATTCCTCTTTGCTTCTCAATTGATCAGGGCATACTTTCAGATGATCCCTTGACACTGCCACCGAGGTTTGTCCTCCATCCTTACTAATAAGGCACACCTTGGTGTTATTAAAGTCTGAAGGTGAAGTGGTGTATGGCTCAGCTTTCCAATGGTCATCTAGTTTGTCCATACTCCTCTTTCTTATGAGAACCTGTTCTCCAGGTGACACGGGAACTGCATGGGCATGCTGATTATACTTTCTCTCCTGCTTCTGTCTTGCCTGGGACAAAGTTTGTTCCACGCACTCTTGCACTTTGCGATATTGCTGCTTCCGCTGTGTTTCCCAGTCTGCATCTGGTGATGTCACCTCAGGTGTTAGAACTCCCATGTCCAAGTCAGTGGGTAACTTGCCAGGTCTTGCCCTCATCAGATAGGCTGGAGTGCAGTTGGTGGAGTTTACTGGGATATGGTTGTATAGGTCTACCAAATCTGGCAACTTCCTTGGCCAGTGGTTTTGCTCTTTCAGGGGCAAGATCTTCAACATGTCAATTACCACCTGGTTTATTTTCTCGCACATGCCATTTGTCTGTGGATGGTAAGGCGTTGTCCTGATTTTCTTGCAGCCATACAGGTTACAGAACTCCTGGAACACTTCTGCCTCAAAGGCTGGGCGTTGGTCGGTGAGGACTTGTTCAGGGTAACCATGTGGTCAAGAAAAGTATTCTTCAAATGCTTTGGCTGCTATTTTTGCTTTGACAGGCATGACTACCAAGAAGCTTGAGTAATGGTCAACGATAGCCAGTTCTACTTGGAGTAAAGATTACATGATCAAAACCTACCAGATTAAACGGCTGTTTGGTGACTATTGGCTGTAATAGAGGTCGCTGGCTGTTGCGGTCTTTCCTACACAGGTTGCATGGACCACACTCTCGGCACCACTTCTAAATGGATCTCCTCATGCCAACCCAGTAGCGACTTTCACGAAGTATGACCTCCAACTTTTTCCACCCGAAGTGTCCTGCTCCATCGTGGCCTCTAAGACCATTTGCGCATCCCGCTTCGGGACTACCACCTGCCAGACCAGGTCATGAGAGCATGAGTTGATGTCCCCTCATAGATGAACAGCTTGCCCTTTTCTTTACACAACTGTTGAATTTCCTATGGAGCATCTGGACCAGGGTGTGAGTCAGATTGTGTCAGCAACTTCTTTACTAGGTGGACTGCCAGGTCACTATCCTGCGTCTCTGCCCATCCATGATGGGGCAATGGGTTAAACATGGCCTCTTGCATGACATAGCGCTTGATCATCACGCAATGGGAGCACTGGGCCACCTCAGGGCGGTGAAAGGCTGGTAACTCGATATCTTCTAGCTCTTCTGGGTCTTCTCCCTCATCTGGTGAATTGGGCATCCTGGACAGCACATCAGCATTAGCGTTCTTATGCCACGCTCAGCACTTGATGGTAAACTCATGGTTGGACAGCTGGGCCATCCATTGCTGCTCCAGTGCACCCAGCTTTGCTGTTTCAAGCTGGGTTAGCGGATAATTGTCTGTGTAGATAGTAAACTTCGCTGATGCCAGGTAGTGCTTGAAGTGCTCCATTACCACCCTGACTATGTCGACGAACTCCAGTTTAAAGGAACTTTAGCTGTCGGGGTTCCTTACAGTGGGAAGAAGCATCCTGCAGGCATAGGCAATCACTCTCTCCCTATCTTTCTGCTTTTGTAACAGCACTGCTCCTAATCCCACATTGCTGGCATCTGTGTAAAGTACAAATGGTTGGTCATAGTCAGGGTAGGCCAGGACTTCATCTCCTGTGAGAGCCAGCTTCATCCGAGTGAAGGGTGACTTTGTCAAGGTCTGGTGCCAAGGCTTACGCACTTACCATATGGCCTAGGTACTGCACCTTGGGTTTCAAAAGGTGGCATTTGGACGGCTTTACAGGCCTAAATTGGACAGGGCTTCGAACACCTCAGCCAGGTGCTTCAAGTCATCTTCATAGGTTTTGGAGAAGACGATAATGTCATCCAGGTACAGCAGAACGGTTTCAAAGTTATTATGTCCTAGGCAGCATTCCATTAACCGTTAAAACATCCCCGATGCACTGCAGAGCCCGAATGGCATGTAGTTAAGCTCGCAGAGGCCCATTGGTTTCATAAAAGCGGTCTTCTCTTTGTCTGCTTCTGCCACGGGAACCTGTCAATACCCACTGGTGAGATCTAAGGTAGAGAAATAGTTAGTGGATCTCAGTGCAGCTAGTGATTCATCAATTCTAGGTAATGGGTAGGCATCATTGTGTGTAATGCTGTTAATTTGCCTGTAGTCAACACACATTCTCATGGTACCATCTTTCTTTTTTAACGAGGACTAAAGGAGCTGCCCAGGGGCTACCACTATCTCAGATTACCCCAGCCTCCTTCATCTCCCGTAGCATATCCTTGGCACATTTCTTTAATGGGCAGATGATCTCTAATGGAGATATGGTGTTGGACCCCTTTTGCCTGCCCAAAGTCTAGAGGATGTTTGCTGAAGACCCGCTCGTACTTTTAAGCCACCCAGTAAGATTCATGCTTTTGGTGCAAATGAGTGGACTCAGTGCCTACGTAACATAGTAACATAGTTAGTAAGGCAGAAAAAAGACATTTGTCCATCCAGTTCAGCCTATATTCCATCATAATAAATCCCCAGATCTACGTCCTTCTACAGAACCTAATTGTATGATACAATATTGTTCTGCTCCAGGAAGACATCCAGGCCTCTCTTGAACCCGTCGACTGAGTTCGCCATCACCACCTCCTCAGGCAAGCAATTCCAGATTCTCACTGCCCTAACAGTAAAGAATCCTCTTCTATGTTGGTGGAAAAACCTTCTCTCCTCCAGACGCAAAGAATGCCCCCTTGTGCCCGTCACCTTCCTTGGTATAAACAGATCCTCAGCGAGATATTTGTATTGTCCCCTTATATACTTATACATGGTTATTAGATCGCCCCTCAGTCGTCTTTTTTCTAGACTAAATAATCCTAATTTCGCTAATCTATCTGGGTATTGTAGTTCTCCCATCCCCTTTATTAATTTTGTTGCCCTCCTTTGTACTCTCTCTAGTTCCATTATATCCTTCCTGAGCACCGGTGCCCAAAACTGGACACAGTACTCCATGTGCGGTCTAACTAGGGATTTGTACAGAGGCAGTATAATGCTCTCATCATGTGTATCCAGACCTCTTTTAATGCACCCCATGATCCTGTTTGCCTTGGCAGCTGCTGCCTGGCACTGGCTGCTCCAGGTAAGTTTATCATTAACTAGGATCCCCAAGTCCTTCTCCCTGTCAGATTTACCCAGTGGTTTCCCATTCAGTGTGTAATGGTGACATTGATTCCTTCTTCCCATGTGTATAACCTTACATTTATCATTGTTAAACCTCATCTGCCACCTTTCAGCCCAAGTTTCCAACTTATCCAGATCCATCTGTAGCAGAATACTATCTTCTCTTGTATTAACTGCTTTACATAGTTTTGTATCATCTGCAAATATCGATATTTTACTGTGTAAACCTTCTACCAGATCATTAATGAATATGTTGAAGAGAACAGGTCCCAATACTGACCCCTGCGGTACCCCACTGGTCACAGCGACCCAGTTAGAGACTATACCATTTATAACCACCCTCTGCTTTCTATCACTAAGCCAGTTACTAACCCATTTACACACAATTTCCCCCAGACCAAGCATTCTCATTTTGTGTACCAACCTCTTGTGAGGCACGGTATCAAACGCTTTGGAAAAATCGAGATATACCACGTCCAATGACTCACCGTGGTCCAGCCTATAGCTTACCTCTTCATAAAAACTGATTAGATTGGTTTGACAGGAGCGATTTCTCATAAACCCATGCTGATATGGAGTTAAACAGTTATTCTCATTGAGATAATCCAGAATAACATCCCTCAGAAACCCTTCAAATATTTTACCAACAATAGAGGTTAGACTTACTGGCCTATAATTTCCAGGTTCACTTTTAGAGCCCTTTTTGAATATTGGCACCACATTTGCTATGCGCCAATCCTGCGGAACAGACCCTGTCGCTATAGAGTCCCTAAAAATAAGAAATAATGGTTTATCTATTACATTACTTAGTTCTCTTAGTACTCGTGGGTGTATGCCATCCGGACCCGGAGATTTATCTATTTTAATCTTATTTAGCCGGTTTCGCACCTCTTCTTGGGTTAGATTGGTGACCCTTAATATAGGGTTTTCATTGTTTCTTGGGATTTCACCTAGCATTTCATTTTCCACCGTGAATACCGTGGAGAAGAAGGTGTTTAATATGTTAGCTTTTTCCTCGTCATCTACAACCATTCTTTCCTCACTATTTTTTAAGGGGCCTACATTTTCAGTTTTTATTCTTTTACTATTGATATAGTTGAAGAACAGTTTGGGATTAGTTTTACTCTCCTTAGCAATGTGCTTCTCTGTTTCCTTTTTGGCAGCTTTAATTAGTTTTTTAGATAAAGTATTTTTCTCCCTATAGTTTTTTAGAGCTTCAATGGTGCCATCCTGCTTTAGTAGTGCAAATGCTTTCTTTTTACTGTTAATTGCCTGTCTTACTTCTTTGTTTAGCCACATTGGGCTTTTCCTATTTCTAGTCCTTTTACTCCCACAAGGTATAAACCGCTTACACTGCCTATTTAGGATGTTCTTAAACATTTCCCATTTATTATCTGTATTCTTATTTCTGAGGATATTGTCCCAGTCTACCAGATTAAGGGCATCTCTAAGCTGGTCAAACTTTGCCTTCCTAAAGTTCAGTGTTTTTGTGACTCCCTGACAAGTCCCCCTAGTGAAAGACAGGTGAAACTGTACAATATTGTGGTCGCTATTTCCTAGATGCCCGACCACCTGCAGATTTGTTATTCTGTCAGGTCTATTAGATAGTATTAGGTCTAAAAGTGCTGCTCCTCTGGTTGGATTCTGCACCAATTGTGAAAGATAATTTTTCTTGGTTATTAGCAGAAACCTGTTGCCTTTATGGGTTTCACAGGTTTCTGTTTCCCAGTTAATATCCGGGTAGTTAAAGTCCCCCATAACCAGGACCTCATTATGGGTTGCAGCTTCATCTATCTGCTTTAGAAGTAGACTTTCCATGCTTTCTGTTATATTTGGGGGTTTGTAACAGACCCCAATGAGAATTTTGTTACCATTTTTCCCTCCATGAATTTCGACCCATATGGACTCGACATCCTCATTTCCTTCGCTAATATCCTCCCTTAAAGTGGACTTTAGACAAGACTTTACATAGAGACAAACCCCTCCTCCTCTCCGATTTTTACGATCCTTTCTAAACAGACTGTAACCCTGTAAGTTAACTGCCCAGTCATAGCTTTCATCTAACCATGTCTCGGTTATTCCCACTATGTCAAAGTTACCTGTAGATATTTCTGCTTCTAGTTCTTCCATCTTGTTTGTCAGGCTTCTGGCGTTTGCGAGCATGCAGTTTAGAGGATTTTGTTTTGTTCCAATCTCCTCGCTGTGGATTGTTTTAGAAATGTTCTTACCTCCCTTCTGAGTATGTTTTCCTGCATCTTCTTTGTTCAAGTCTAATGTTTTTCTTCCCGTCCCCTCTTCTTCTATTTTAACGCCCTCCTGATGAGTGCAGCTATGTGTAGCTGTTGACAGCAATACTCCAGCTGCCTCTCAGAGCAATTGTCCTCCACCTGATCGGATGGAAGCAAGGGTTCTACTGCCTCTATTGCATTGTTATTTACAGTGAACAGCTTGTAGACATGGACTACCCGACTGGCTGTCAGGATAGTGGGTCTGCTATCAGAATACATGGGTCTACAAGGGCCTGGTAATCTTGACCCCTGACACCAAATTAACATTTCACTCCTTGGGGGTGCTGCATTTGGGATTGGATCACTCACTCTGACACTGTCGACTTCTCCACCAGACGTTTCTACCTGTTGTCTCTGCATCAGGGCTCTTTTTGCAGGACACGCCGCACACCGGAACAGGCAGGCTCGGCTACCTGCTGCAACAAAACAATAACCTCGCCAAGACAATTTTTTATCACATTGGTACCTAGGGTCATCATTAGGCTACATTCTTGCCAATCAATATCTACAATTATCAGACCTTGAGCTTTCAACTCCACTCACCCCACCTTAATGGTCACCTCCTTATTCCCCACTTGTGGCAAAGGCTGACCATTGCCGGTGACTATTTTCAGATCATTATCTGGGTTGCAGGCAATATCAGAGTCAGCCCAGTACCGTTTGTAAAAAATATATTGTAGAGAACCTGGAAAGCTAGCACTCAATCAATATTGTTCACGGTGCCAGTGAACGGGACACTAAATCCCACAAGTCATGGAGTCAGTAGTGTAGCTACTGGGGGGGCAGAGAGGGCCGTCGCCCCGGGCCCTGTTACATGAAGGGGCCCACTGGGAGCCAGGGCGAGCCCACTTCTGTGAGGAGGCAGATCACAGCATAGGAGCAGAGCAGTATGTCTGCTCCCATCTGACGGAGACTCTGCAAGCTGCTAGCACAGTGGCCGGCTGCAGAGTCTCCCTCCTGCAGTGAATGGTATTGCCTGTCTTTTCCTGGGCTGCAGCTCTGAATCTTGACTCTGTGCAGTGTGCATGCTGGGTCCTAGTGCCATTTCACTGACACAGATACTTCCTGGTCTTGCCTGCAAACTTTATCAGTAAGTGGGGATGGAACTTATTAGGGTTACTAAATTCAGGTATGTCTCTGTCAGGTGAATGTGAGACCATTGGGGTATTGTGGGGGCTGAAAGTAGGTGAGGGAGGACAGGGTTCGGGGGGGGGGAAATGTGAGACCATGGAGGTATTGTGGAAGAGGGGAGACAGGGCACTGGGGGGTGAATGTGAGGCAATGGGGGTATTGTGGGGGAGGGGAGACAGGGTACTGGGGGGGTGAATGTGAGGCAATGGGGATATTGTGGGGGCTGAAAGTAGGTGAGGGATGACAGGGTACTGGGGGTGAATGTTAGACCATGGGGGTATTGTGGGAGAGGGGAGACAGGGCACTGGGGGGTGAATGTGAGGCAATGGGGGTATTGTGGGGGAGGGGAGACAGGGTACTGGGGGGTGAATGTGAGGCAATAGGGGTATTGTAGGGGCTGAAAGTAGGTGAGGGAGGACAGGGTACTGGGGGGTGAATGTTAGACCATGGGGGTATTGTAGGAGAGGGGAGACAGGGTACTGGGGGGTGAATGTGAGACCTTGGGGGTATTGTGGGAGAGGGGAGACAGGGTACTGGGGGGTGAATGTGAGACGATGGGGGTACTGTGGGAGAGGGGAGACAGGGTACTGGGGGGTGAATGTGAGGCAAAGGGGGTATTGTGGGGGAGGGGAGACAGGGTACTGGGGGGGTGAATGTGAGGCAATGGGGGTATTGTAGGGGCTGAAAGTAGGTGAGGGAGGACAGGGTACTGGGGGGTGAATGTGAGACCATTGGAATATTGTAGGGGCTGAAAGTAGGTGAGGGAGGAGACAGGGTACTGGGGGGTGAATGTGAGACCATGGGGGTATTGTGGGGGAGGGGAGACAGGGCACTGGAGGGTGAATGTGAGACCATGGGGGTGTTGTGGGTGAGGTGAGGGTAGGGCACTGAGGGGGTAGATGTGAGGTGATGGGGGTATTGTTGGGGCTGAAATGGGGGAGGGGGACAGGGCACTGGGGGCTGAATATCATGTTTTATGTTTTTTTATTATATGTACTCCATCACATGTAATATTTGCTGTCTGGGGGGGTTTAGGGGGCTTTTGATACGTATCACTTGGGTCTTTTATGAGTATTAGTATAAGAAGCCCCATACAGTAACCAAGAGCTGCATCACATTTACAGCACCACTCCAGAATTTTTTTTTTATTTCACTGCTGGAGCGGAGCTGAAAATCCAAGTCCCCTGCCCCCTGTCTAATACTCACCTACAGGGGTTTTCATTGGTTTTCACCTCGGCGCCGTCTCCTGCAGTGTTTCATGGAGCGGTGCAGAGGCTAATCATGTAAGCCTATGGGAGCCTCTTTCTGGTATGTTCCTCGCTCTCATAGTCTTACATTGAGCGCTTGTGCTATAGCTTCTCACTTCTGGCCAGTCAGAAGCTGCGCTCACAAGTTTGAGCCGCCGCACTGCAGCAGTGCCACAAAATAGTGCACTTAAAGCGCCATTCCAGCGGTAGAAAAAAAAAACCCTGCTAGAGAGGTGCTTTAATAATTTAATAATAAGCAATTTTTTACTATAAAGTTGATAAAGGCTTGGAATAAATGTCTGCAGTCACTTTATATGACTGCAGACTGCCAAATCATGACTGTGAGCTGCGGGCCCATGATATTGTGTATAAGGGAGCTGCGGGCCAATCAAACTGTGTATAAGGGAGCTGCGGCCAATCATACTTGGAATAAGGGAGCTGCGGGCTAATCATACTGTGTATAATGGAGCTGCGGGCCAATCATATTGTGTATACGGGAGCTGCTGGCCAATCATACTGTGTATAAGGGACCTGCGGGCTAATCATACTGTGTATAATGGAGCTGCGGGCCAATCATATTGTGTATACGGGAGCTGCTGGCCAATCATACTGTGTATAAGGGAGCTGTGGGCCCACCATACTTTGTATAGTGAACTGTGAAGGCATTAAATTGTGCATATGAGAGCTGTTGGCCCATTACACTGTATATAGTTGGCTCTGGGGGTCATTATACTTTCTATAGTGGAGCTCTGTCAGCATTATACTGTGTAAAGGGGAGCATTGGGCTTATACTTTCTATAGGGGAGCAGTGGGAACATCATACTGTGTAAAGGGGAGCAGTGGGAACATCATACAGTGTATCGGGGAGTTGTAGAATCATAATACTGTGTATAGGGGAGCTGTGGGGGCCTTATACTGTGTATAGGGAAGCTTTGAGCTCACCATACTGTGTATAATGGAGCAGTACATGGGGAACTTAGGGGACATTATTAAATGTTAAGTGGGCACTTAAGCATTATTGTTATAGGGGCACTCAGAGTATTGTGACCATCAAAGTTGCATATGGGGTATTATTAATTTCTAGGTCAAAAATGTGGAGGGCACTAGCAAAGGGCATTAATATTTTCTAGGAGGCAATTTTACTCTCTAGAGAGCACAAAGGAGTCATTATTACTATGTAAGGGGCGCACAGTGGTGGCATTATTATGTGGGGCGGTAAGAGGAGCCGTTATTGTACCACACAGTAGGTGCAGTAATAGGGAGACATACGGCGGCAGCGGCTCAGTATTAGGGTATCAGCAGGATGAGGAGTTTGTGCAGATTGGGGAAAGATGGGGACAGTGCAGGAAATGTGAGGAGTCAGATGTGTTGTTGTCATGTCAGTGTGGGCCAGATGGAAAAGATGGGAAAGTGAATGACTCCATCAGAGAAAACGTCAGCTGTAAGTCTCCATCTATGACTGTCGTGTAATCTCTTATATGGTCTGCAGAACTGGTACCTACCACTATATGGTCACAATAAGGCAGTAAAATCAATGTTTGTTTTTGTATATAGATTTATTTTCAATAACAGTGCGGTCATATTCTGAGGTTCCACTATATTCACAATTAGAGTGTGCAACCGTAGTTGTAATCATGGTTAGCTGGTTAGGGGCCCACTCAGGTGTTTCGCCCCCCCTAAGTTGAAACCCTAGCTACGCCTCTGCATGGAGTCAAAGTAATCACTGCACTCGTATAGTTTCAAGTTGCATATATCAAAAGTTTATTTGACTTGAGTCAGTAGACAAATGCTTGGCGAGTTTAACGTTTCGGCCAGCCCGTGGCCTTGCTCACAAAATCGCTGTAAGGGCTCATCTCCACTTGTGAGGAAAACGGACGAGTGCAATCCGATAAAAAATCGGATTGCACTCGGACCAATGTTAATCAATAGGTGACACTCCATTTGCGATTTTTTTCCCAGCCGAAATCGGACTGAGAAAAATCTGTGTCGGCTGAGAATAAAATCGCAGCATGCTGCGTATTGCTGAGATTCTCGGACGAGACTCGCCAATGCAAGTCAATGGGTGCGAGAAAAAAAACGCACAGCACTCGCACCATGCGAGTGCTGTCCGATTTTTACGCACCCGTGTCCTTAGAAAAGCCGGCAATTCAGCGCAGAGTACAGTAAAATCACACTGACATGTTAGATTAGAGTAGATATATACACATAGAATAGGTATATATACATATATATATGTCAGGGAGACACCTATATATATATATATTTATATTTAATGCAGCGTGAGAGAGCTTTAAAGCTGGTAATTCAATTACCGGCTTTTGCTTTCTCCTTCCTAAACCCGACATGATATGAGACCTGGTTTACATACAGTAAACCATCTCATATCACCATTTTTTTTGCATATTCCACACTACTAATGTCAGTAGTGTGTATATGCAAAATTTGGCCGTTCTAGCTATTATATTTAAGGGTTAAATGGCGGAAAAAATTGGCGTGGGCTCCCGCGCAATTTTCTCCGCCAGAGTAGTAAAGCCAGTGACTGAGGGCAGATATTTATAGCCTGGAGAGGGTCCACGGTTATTGGCCCCCACCTGGCTAAAAATACCTGCCCCCAGCCACCCCAGAAAAGGCACATCTGGAAGATGCGCCTATTCTGGCACTTGGCCACTCTCTTCCCATTCCCGTGTAGCGGTGGGATATGGGGTAATGAAGGGTTAATGCCACCTTGCTATTGTAAGGTGACATTAAGCCTAATTAATAATGGAGAGGCGTCAATTATGACACCTATCCATTATTAATCCAATTGAATGAAAGGGTTAATAAAAAAACACAAACACATTATTAAAAATTATTTTAATGAAATAAAAACAAAGGTTGTTGTAATATTTTATTTAACGCCCAATCCAATCACTGAAGACCCTCGATCTGTAAATAAAAAAACATAATAAACCAACAATATACATACCTTCCGAGGATCTGTAAAGTCCAACGATGTAAATCCTTATGAAGGGGTTAAAACATTTTTCAGCAAGGAGTTCTGCTAATGCAACGCTACTCCTCGCTGCAAAACCCCAGGGAATGAAGGTAAAGTAGGTCAATGACCTATATTTACCTGCATTTGCAGTGAGGCGCCCTCTGCTGGCTGTTCATAGATCGTGGGAACTTTCCTAGAAAGCCTGGGAGCTTTCAAGGAAAGCTCCCACGATCTATGAACAGCCAGCAGAGGGCGCCTCACCGCAAATGCAGGTAAATATAGGTCATTGACCTACTTTACCTTCATTCCCTGGGGTTTTGCAGCGAGGAGTAGCGTTGCATTAGCAGAACTCCTTGCTGCAAAATGTTTTAACCCCTTCATAAGGATTTACATCGTTGGACTTTACAGATCCTCGGAAGGTATGTATATTGTTGGTTTATTATGTTTTTTTATTTACAGATCGAGGGTCTTCAGTGATTGGATTGGGCGTTAAATAAAATATTACAACAACCTTTGTTTTTATTTCATTAAAATAATTTTTAATAATGTGTTTGTGTTTTTTTTTTAACCCTTTCATTCAATTGGATTAATAATGGATAGGTGTCATAATTGACGCCTCTCCATTATTAATTAGGCTTAATGTCACCTTACAATAGCAAGGTGGCATTAACCCTTCATTACCCCATATCCCACCGCTACACGGGAATGGGAAGAGAGTGGCCAAGTGCCAGAATAGGCGCTTCTTCCAGATGTGCCTTTTCTGGGGTGGCTGGGGGCAGGAGTTTTTAGCCAGGGGGGGGGCAATAACCATGGACCCTCTCCAGGCTATAAATATCTGCCCCCAGTCACTGGCTTTACTACTCTGGAGGAGAAAATTGCGCGGGAGCCCACGCCAATTTTTTCCGCCATTTAACCCTTAAATATAATAGCTAGAACGCCAAAATTTTGCATATACACACTACTGACATTAGTAGTGTGGAATATGCAAAAAAAATGGTGATATGAGATGGTGTTAGGGCTAGCGGAACGCACCAAATAATAAGAGTGATAGTGTACGGTGCGTTCGTAGCCCGGGGTCCACCGTGCAGAGATGGAACCTGCTGCTGAGTAATGACGGACTATATGGCGGTACTCATAAGTATACTCGCGTGGGTTAAACTTCACCTAACGTGAAGGAAGCGATCCTGTTGCGTCACAGGATCGCGGTACCGCACATAGAAGACGAGCAAGCAGTCAGCGAACTTAACCCCAACTAGGATTGAAGTCCGATTAGACCACTTGCTGGCACAACACCGCAACAGAGTGTGTTAGGCAACTCTAATAATTAGAGCACCGAAGTGCGAACTGTGCCGTGCTGGCAGGCACCACTAAGCACCCAGACGTGGGTCAGGAAGCGCACTACTGGCGCGTGGCGCCGCACTGGCGGTCACAGCAATAGACGCTGATACGTGTGTGACACGTTGAGTGATTTGTCGGGCGCTAGATAGCAGCCATACTCCATACGCGAACAGTCATACAATAGGGTAGGGGTATTTAATGAACGACTTGCACTCACAACAAACACACGTATTCAATTGTACACTAGCGCATGGCCGTGCGGTCATGCGCAGTTTATATAATTGCAGGACAGGAAGTGGCCACAGAAACTTTGCCCTTCCAGGGCCTGCCAAGAGGACCAATGGAATGCGCTGCAGAGCCAGAGCACATGACCCTCGATCTCGAACGGGAGATCTTGCCCTGGGCATGCTCAGTGTGCGCAAACAAGGACTTAGTCCCAGGGAAGTCCGCTCGCCGCTGACCAGCACTGACTTTAATGGCAGGAGCTGAAGAAGCAGCAGTAACTCTCTGTACAGAGTGAGAGCGAGCAAGACACTGGGAGCGATGTCCCTGCTAAGCAGACTCCACTGCAGCTGGAGGAGAATGGGAGACCGCAGCGGAGACGGATCGAGATTCCCTCTGTGCAGCAGAGGAAACTCGACTCCTAACAGATGGTTTACTGTATGTAAACCAGGTCTCATATCATGTCGGGTTTAGGAAGGAGAAAGCAAAAGCCGGCAATTGAATTACCAGCTTTTAAGCTGTCTCGCGCTGCATTAAATATAAATATATATATATAGGTGTCTCCCTGACATATATATATGTATATATCTACTCTCATCTAACCTGTCAGTGTGATTTTACTGTACTCTGCGCTGAATTACCGGCTTTTCAAAGGAGACCCGTGCGTAAAAATCAGACAGCAATACGGATGTTGCGATAAAAAAATCGCATGGCACTCGCAGACGTTACATCAGTTTTTTCGGTCCGTAAATCGGACCATTTTTTTCTCACACAAGTGGAGATGAGCCCTTACAAGCAAGAAGACAAACAGAATATCAAAAACAAATAAGTACACATATACATATTTACATATTTACATGAATGAATACATGTCAAAGACACTGGCAGCCATGGTAGGACAAATATATCCAAATAAAGTGCACAAACTGCATCTGGTAAGTGAAGTCCAGAAGGATAAGAAGTCACAGAAATCAAAGAGACTGGTTTGAAAGAAATGTATATATGTGATATGGAGCCAAACAAGGCAAGAGAACATACCCCAATGAAAATCTGTTGTTTAAAGTAAGGATACCGTATGGCTGATGAGTCAGAAAGGAGGACCCAAATGTGTAACCTGGAAGGAACAATGTACCATAAGGTTGCAATAAAAACAGTATATATACAAATCTACACCTGGAATGTGCTAGGTGGGATATTACCCGTCGATCTCAAAAGAGAGGTGTTATATGGGAATGCTGTAGTCTGGCTAGATCCCAGAGAGAAGACCCCATTGATTGTCACCTTTATTATTAGGGAGGGAAGGGGGATGGTGCCCCAGGTCAATATGTACTTAGTTATATAGGCCATAAGGGTGGACTATGTGCCAAAGACATACTGCAAACATACTAACCAAACTGATATGGTATAAACGCTTGCCCGTGCACTACTGCTGTAATTCCAGCCGGAGGGTAAACAATTGCTGAAATAGAGGTTAGATATACATGAGAGTAAAAGGGGGGGGGAATTTATGGGTTACCAGATTGTGGACACATAAAGAAGGCTTATAGGGTACCTGTCGTATATATACACTCAGGAGTACAGATCAGGCTGTGTAGATCATGTGCCTTCTGGACTATCCCCATCCTGGTATGTGCTGCACCCATCCTGCGTCCCCATCCTGCGTCCCCATCCTGTCATGTGCTGCAACCATCCTGCGTCCCTATCCTAGTATGTGCTGCAACCATCCTGCATCCCCATCCTGGTATGTGCTGCACCCATCCTGCATCCCCATCCTGCGTCCCCATCCTGGTATGTGCTGCACCCATCCTGCGTCCCCATCCTGGTATGTGCTGCAACCATCCTGCGTCCCCATCCTGGTATGTGCTGCACCCATCCTGCGTCCCCATCCTGGTATGTGCTGCACCCATCCTGCGTCCCCATCCTGGTATGTGCTGCACCCATCCTGCGTCCCCATCCTGGTATGTGCTGCAATCATCCTGCGTCCCCATCCTGTCATGTGCTGCAATCATCCTGCGCCCCCATCCTGGTATGTGTTGCAATCATCCTGCGTCCCCATCCTGGTATGTGCTGCAACCATCCTGCGTCCCCATCCTGCGTCCCCATCCTGGTATGTGCTGCACCCATCCGGGGGCCTGAGCAGGCGGGGACACCGGCACGCTGTGAGGGTCAGGTGCCGGTATCGCCGCCAGCTCAGGCCCCCCAGCACTTCCTATACTCACCTGTCTGTCCCGTTCCACCGCTGCGCGCCGCCATCTTCCCGGTCTCCTGGCTGTGACTGTTCAGTCAGAGGGCGGCGCCGGCGTGCATTAAGCGCGTCATCGCGCCCTCTGAACTGAAGGTCACAGGCCGAAGACCGGGAAGATGGGGGCGCTCAGCGGTGGAACGCAGGACAGGTGAATATGGCCGATACTTACCCTCCTGGCGGTCCCTGCTTCTCTGTTGGAGATCGCGGTGTGCGTTCAGTGCTTACGCATACCGCGATCTCCCGGGAGCGTCACTCTGTGAGGCCCAGACTGCGCCGGCGCTTGCGCCTGTGCAGTCTATAAAGGCTTCGGACAGAGTGACGCTCCCAGCGTTATATTATAGATATATATATAGTAAATAAATACATTAATTAAATAAATTAATAAATAATAATATAAACCAGCAAATGCGCATGACATGACTATGAACTTGTAAGCATAGTGACAGAATATTAGGCATGATGTCCAGTGCAAAGAATGTCTTTATGCAGGAATTGCGGCTAAGATCATAGATTCTACAGCGGATAGACGTCCAAAGATTAGGGATATTAGAACGGCACATCAAGCATGTACAGTATATAAACCGCAAAATCGAAGTCTACGAATTAGAGCAAAAAGACAGCGACCCAAATTATAAGAAGAGGGCAAAAAGGTACATAAAACATGCATCTATGTCGCCTAGGGTTAGTGGCCTAATAGATGCTTGTAGATGTCTGCAGCATACTTTTTGCTCTCCGTAATGTATATTTGCATTTTCTTTTTTTCTTGCATCTGATACTTGGTCGGTCCTGCTTAGTGATCATTATCTATCTATACAGGTCATAAGCGTGAATTATATATGAATTATATGAGTACCTGCTTGCACTTTAATATATAGCATTGTTCAGGGAGTTTATGCACCTTCATTATTAGCCTCTTTATATATATCTGGGGTGCTGCAAAAAAGAACTTTTATACAGGTCACATGTTCTTTCTTGGCCAGGATATCTGTATCTGATTGCCTCTGCTACAGGTGCTAGGTCCTAAGTTGATTTCTGTATTGGACAGCCATTTTGGGTCTTTAATATCAATTCTGACTATACCTCTGGGTTGAAGAATATAGTACCCCGCACACTCAGTATGTGTATTTGCAAAATAGTGAAGAGTTTATTAACAAGATAAACTATGTGACATGAAAAGCGACCATCCACACCCATGAAACACAAATAGCTTTCCTAGATACCCATTATCAAAAGTCCTAGTTAGTTTTGTGGTTCAATAGGTCACTCCACAAGGTACATAGAAACACACATAATCCTCTACAGAGTATATTAAGAGGATAAGAAGTGAAATGAACAATATTTTAGAATTTAAAAATGACTGTTTATTAATACAATTGTTAAAAGCAGGGGGGGGGGGGAAATGAAAGAATTATAACAAAATATAATGGGACAAGATAGGGACCTCCAAATGGTAACGGGAGAGAGGAGCCAACAACATCTAGTAAGAATATTCAATATAGTAAAATGATATATTCATTGCATGAGAGGAGTCCCCCCAAAACAGAATGTACAAAACACTAAAAAGTGTGGCTGCCAATATTGTGGCTGTTGGAAAAAGGCAGGCAATAATTTTTCTTTTTTTCCTTTTTTCCAAAGGTTAATCTCTATTATCAGAGATATTATATAATTAGTATAAGGGTTTTTATAATGACAGGGAGTGCGTACACAGGGAGGGGTGTCCTGTTATCTGAACCAGCTGGTGCTGTTATAGTTACAGCTACTCAGAAGCTGGTAGTGGAGATCCCCATGTACAGGCTGTTTATAGAGACAAGCGCAAAGGAAGTGTAATGGAAGTTATATTACCTGGACAGTTCTGTAGAGGAGTTGGGGGCCAGTGCCCTGGGGTCATGCAAATGTGAAGAGACGTGTGGCTGTGCTCTCCCGACGCCCAACGAGCGCCGTTTCGCCAAGATGCTTCTTCCGGGGGCGGGTACAGGAGTGAGGGAAAGCCGGTGTTTTAAAGGAAAAAGGGGTGTGCTGATAGGGGGAGAGGTGCCGCGCGGTAAGATTGTCAGGACCAATGGAGCGCAAGCGTCAGGAAACGCCCCCTGTTGCCAAGGGGACCTCCGGAGAAGCGCTCCTGTGATGCACGGTGGAACACACAGTGGATATTACAGGAAGGAACTAAAGCCAAAGTTTTCATTGAGGCCCTGAGGGGTGGTAGTGCCTAGTCGGTAGATCCACTTGCTTTCCAATTGGGCCAAGGATCTACCCAGATATCCACCTCGTATGCCTAATTTAATCTGGTCAATGGCTTTAAAAACTAGGCCCTTGGGATTAGAGTTATGGTGGATTTTAAAGTGACGTTGCAAGGTTTTTAAGACGGAAAAGTCTTCGATATTCTTTGCCTTCTCTATATCACGGATATGTTCACGGATGCGTATTTTGAACTCTCCTAGATACCCTGGTACTGAAGGATGCTAACGGACTCCTAAAAACGGATCTGTACATAAAACCCACAGACTGCAACAGTTTGTTACTTTACTCAAGCTGCCATCCAGCGACCACTAAAAACAGTTTACCTAGGTCTCAATTCAAAAGAGTTTCCCGCATTGTCATGGACCCTGAGACGCGACAAATCCGACTCACAACCATGGCACAGAAGTTCAGCGACAGGAGCTACCCCTCCACCCTCCTGACACAAGAACTCAACAGGTCCTCTAATCCACCAATGAGTCCCGCATCACGCCAACCCCAGGAAAGGATACCGTTTGTGCACACCCATCATCCTTTCATGACTAAGGTGTATTCGGTCATAAAAAAGCACTGGCCCCTCCTAGGCAGAGCCCATCCTGAAATCCCGTCCTTCAAGGTTCCCGCGCTCATAAGCACGAGGAGACCTCCCAATATCCGTGACCAAATAGTCAGGGCAGATATGGGCAGCACACATCGAATACCAACACAGCAATTTTTAAGCTCACGCCGCAATGGGACCTTCCCATGTTTGAACTGTGCCGCCTGTTCAAATGTGATAAAATCGGACAATGTCACACACCCAAGGACTGGGAAATCTTACCCTACTTGCGGATTTTACACGTGCGACTCAAATTTTGTAGTCTACATCATTAAGTGCCCCTGCGGCCTACTTTACGTAGACAAAACCACGCAGCACATACGGGATAGAATCGCAAGCCACAAGTCCACCATCAGGTGTAACAAAATTTGGCTCCCCCTACCTGACCACTTTATGAAGGCGAGACACACAGTGGCCCAACTTAAATTTCAGGTCCTGGAGCAGGTAACCCATCCCAGACGAGGCGGTAATCACATCAAACGATTGAAGTCCAGGGAAACTTATTGGATATACACATTAGATACCCTTGTACCTAGGGGCTTGATTGGCTGATTTAATTGCTGTAGCCTACTAATATTTTCCTCTTTCATTGCAGATCCGTAGAGTTACCTGGTGAGTCCCTTCAGTAACAAAGCATTATCCATTCTCATACCTGCTACCTATACCATACACATGACCTATAGTGGTACCCCCACTCTGGCATCCTTCCCATAACATTCCATCATTCCCCCTCCCTTTTTCACATCTCTTAAAAGCTATTCTTGCCATACTGTTACATCCTTTTATTTTTGTGTTTTTTTATTTTTTTATTTTTATACTGCCCCATTCATTTTTGGTACCGTTCCATATGCCCCAGGGTCTCCACTGATTAGGCACATCAGTTATACACATTTCACAACAGACATGGGCCCCCCTGGCTATTCCCTGCAGCTCTAGCGTCACCCTAGCATCCCACGCTTCTATCTTTTGCTGCCTATATAGACGCACTTGTTTGTTATTAGCCGCTGACACGTACAGCGCCTGGGTTCCTTAGCAACCAGGCACACACTGAATCGCCGGCTGCGCATGCGCAGTAGCGTTCCCGCACTGCCCGCATCACTTCCGGTATCGCAGGTCTTACTTCCGGTTAGCGCTCTCAAAACACTGCAGCGCCTGCCATGCCACACACCGGCAGCAGGGCGCGGGAGCGCCGCGTATTAACTCTATTTACCAGGTAACTTGCTCTCCTTTACTGGGCCCTGACCCTGTCACCTGCACCGCAGCATACAGATGCCTTACTTTATGCCCCTGACATCCTTATGCCTTACATCTTTACAGAAACCACTACAGGGCTACTTTTGCGTTATTACACGCACAACAACTTGGCATTTAAGGTACATCATATACCTTCACCACACTTTATTCTCTATGTACCTCCTTTATCTCACGTTCCTGTATCATCTTTTCTGCAGTGTATGCCTTTAACTACAAGGACTTTTTCCTCTTCTCTGTGCACATCAAAGGTAAAACTCTTCTCTTTTGAATCCTTTATGTTGATTGTCATATGGTCTGGCTTCATGAATCTTAGTCTTGCCCTGCGACCATGCTCTCGATTATGTCTCCCTTTGGGGACTTACGTGGTATTTCATTGTACAAATGTATCATGTGATGTCACTGCTACCATGTTCTATCCCCTCTTGTTTTACCCATTCCTTTGTTTCTTTTATCCAGGTTGGGAACTTTATTTGTATTTTCATTTGATATGGAAGTTATTGTACTTATTGTATGTTTATATATTTTGTTTCTTATTCTTTCCATAACGATTGTATGATTAAGGCCCTGGTAGGGCCAAAACGTCATAATAATTACCTCTGGTCGCTTTTCATGTCACATAGTTTATCTTGTTAATAAACTCTTCACTATTTTGCAAATACACATACTGAGTGTGCGGTGTACTATATTCTTCGTGTACGTGGGGCTACCACAGCCCACTACACCTGCACCTCACTCCCCCATTATCCTGAGTGCGCGCCAATTTTCTTTACTCATCTATACCTCTGGGTTGAGCATTCCTACATGTGTTGGGGGAAAAGGGGGTGTTTACATCGTATAGAGCATTGTTTCTATTTTGTTGTTTTTTTAAGTGGTTTTATAACATTGTTGGTCTGTGTGCACTTTCTAATAAACGTTTCACTGTTTATATATTTTGGTGTTCTCCCTATCAGCGTATTCTTTCTTCTTTTGCATTTACTTCTTCCAGGATCTACCCATGACCACACGCCCCTCTCTTCCCTCGTGTCGTGCGACACGACAATGGTGGCGCCTTCATAATTTAACAAAATCTATGGCCACAGTACCTGGCAATGCCGGGCTCCGAAATCCTACTCGTGATGCCAAAATGGAGCGTCCGCCAGGGCCGTGGGGATACTCAGTTTTGGGCCAGTTTTTAAAGGGATGTGTCATAGCAGCAGTGTCCCGCTACATGGCCCTGGGTGTCCAATGAAAAATGATCATTAAAGGGGAAATAAAGTTTATAAGATATGATTTGTGACGCCACCTGTGGTACTCGGCTAGGGATGGCTGACACTGCTTAAAGAGACCGCTGGGGCAGATGGTGATGCAGCAGAGTTGATACAGCCATCCACAGGTAGAGCTTAGTCCCAGGGCATTTATATTGTTGAAGATGGTGATGATGGATATAGAGCAGTGTGAATGGTGTAGTAATTAACTTCGAGGACACAGCAGGGTGCAGTTTCCACACTTTTACTCATGGTTTGAAGTGCAGGCCGAAGCACTAGTTACAGATGACAATGGAGGTCCGGGGAGCCTGGAAGCAACGTAGGAGATTCTCTAAGCCAGTTGGGTTTTAAGGCCTCCTTACTGCGCTGTCCTCTGAGGTCCTTGCTGCCTAAAGCTATGCTCAGTTCTCTGTTCCTTACTGTTCTGAAGTACTTGCCCGTATGGCAGGCAGCTTGAGCCAATTACAGGTGTCGCTCCTTTATGGGGGCTTTGGGCTCTGGTTTACTGCTGTGCCTTCGGGTGTCTGCTGGGCCAGGAGACCTGCAATCTCCTGCCCTCCGGGTTTAACTGCTGGGACTATTGTACCCATCAGCCACGGACTCTGGCATCTGGCTTCTAGCATCATACTCTGGGGTGAGCTTGGTCACAGCTCCACTGCCCAGATTCTCTTTCACTTCTACACTCTCCTCTGTTCCAGACTCTGACTAACCCCTCCTGCAGGCCAAAACTCCTCTGAAGCTGGAGTCAGGAAAAGGTGCTGGACGAAAGTGTTATCTAGTCAGGGAAACCCTCCTTGCTTCCAGGCATGTCATCACCCCTCTGTAAGGGAGGCAATGCCACTGTAGCAACCGGACGGTTACATATCAAATGACTTTATGCTTGTAGAGCTCACAATTTCTAGACATCAATGTACTTTTCATATAATGAAAAAGCATTTCACTGACGTAAACATCCTCATTTTTCTAGCACGAGATAGCCAAGCTAAAGTGAAATATGTTTTCCTTTAAACATGATTTCTTTGATTAGTCATTGTAAGAAAAAAAATCTACCTATGCTAGACTGCCCCGGATGAAGGCACTACGCCGAAACGCGCATTGGGGCAGCGGCATGGCAACACCCACGTAAACATCAGGCATACCATCTTACACTTTTACTCTTTACCTTGGCTCAGTGTTCTTACTTATATTTTTGAGCACTCTTTTGAGTCATACATACATAACCTTATTGTGTCCATATGATTGTTCCATTGCACTATGCACTTGCACTTTTGAGCCATACTTAATTTGCTTACTCTGCCTGTTTGTTGCCTGTTTAAGTTGTGGTTCCACCATTTGGCTTATCACTGTCATTATCCTACCTCTTATCCTACCTCATATATTTTTATATGTTTATTTTAATAAAGCTTTCATTTTTTTAAATATTGGTTCTTTGCTGCTATTTTTCTTGATATGATATTCTCCGTTTGGGCACTGAACCTATCACATTAATCCTTTCACCCCTATATATTGGTCACTGACAGATATATTCACTGTGGGTGTTCTGCCTCTACATAGGATTAGCTATGCTAGACCTTGCGTAGGTTTTCTCCAGCCTTTTACACAAGCTGTAAAAAAGCCCCTACAAATGTTGCCATGACCAACTGCTTGTTTATCACTCTGTGAAGGACTATGGTTGTTAAAAGCTAATTCTGGTAAAAATTATAGCTTTCCATGTGAATTCTTATCTGTAATTGTGGTGTTTGATGCTACTACTGTATAATATAGGTTCGTAAATAATAAAATACAGTATCTGTCAGAATGTTCATTGCATAGCAGTTCAGGAATGTGCTGGATTGCAACTCCAAATATAATTAGCTGTGTGTATTTCTATATTGTTTTTCTAATCTGCTCAAAGCTATTTGCATGTTTTACTTATAGCCAGAGAGACATATTTGACTTTTCCTGTAGTTAGCTCGAGTTTGCAAATTGCATGCATCCTGCTGCATAAGTAAAGACTTTGCTGTGCTAAGATCTGTGTCTGACACTACAGTAATCTGCTCACAATTTTAAATTACCTACATATCTCCATAATTACTGATAGATATGATCATGTCCCACTCTGATTATGTCTAGAGTATGTAAGCAGTGCACCACTATCTCTCGCTAGGAAGTGTGTTGTTTAACCCCTTTACCCCCAAGGGTGGTTTGCACGTTATGGACCGGGCCAATTTTTACAATTCTGACCACTGTCCCTTTATGAGGTTATAACTCTGGAACGCTTCAACGGATCCCGATGATTCTGACATTGTTTTCTCGTGACATATTGTACTTCATGATAGTGGTAAAATTTCTTTGATATTACTTGCGATTATTTGTGAAAAAAACGGAAATATGGCGAAAATTTTGAAAATTTTGCAATTTTCCAAATTTGAATTTTTATGCAATTAAATCACAGAGATATGTCACACAAAATACTTAATAAGTAACATTTCCCACATGTCTACTTTACATCAGCACAATTTTGGAACCAAAATTTTTTTTTGTTAGGGAGTTATAAAGGGTTAAAAGTTGACCAGCAATTTCTCATTTTTACAACACCATTTTATTTTAGGGGCCACATCTCATTTGAAGTCATTTTGAGGGGTCTATATTATAGAAAATACCCAAGTGTGACACCATTCTAAAAACTGCACCCTCAAGGTTCTCAAAACCACATTCAAGAAGTTTATTAACCCTTCAGGTGTTTCACAGGAATTTTTGGAATGTTTAAATAAAAATTAACATTTTACTTTTTTTCACAAAAAATTTACTTCAGCTCCAATTTGTTTTATTTTGCCAAGAGTTACAGGAGAAAATGGACCCCAAACCTTGTTGTACAATTTGTCCTGAGTACGCTGATACCACATAAGTGGAGGTAAACCACTGTTTGGGCGCATGACAGAGCTTGGAAGCAAAGGAGCGCCATTTGACTTTTTAATGCAAAATTGACTGGAATTGAGATGGGACGCCATGTTGCGTTTGGAGAGCCACTGATGTGCCTAAACATTGAAACCCCCCACAAGTGACACCATTTTGGAAAGTAGACCCCCTAAGGAACTTATCTAGAGGTGTGGTGAGCACTTTGACCCACCAAGTGCTTCACAGAAGTTTATAATGCAGAACCGTAAAAATAAAAAATATTTTTTGTAAAAAAAATGATCTTTTCGCCCCCAATTTTTTATTTTCCCAATGGTAAGAGAAGAATTTGGAACCAAAAAGTTGTTGCACAATTTGTCCTGAGTACTCTGATACCCCATATGTGGGGGATAACCACTGTTTGGGCGCATGGGAGACCTCGGAAGGGAAGGAGTGCCGTTTGACCTTTCAATGCAAAATTGACAGGAATTGAGATGGGACGCCATGTTTCGTTTGAAGAGCCACTGATGTGCCTAAACATTGAAACCCCCCACAAGTGACAACATTTTGGAAAGTAGACCCCCTAAGGAACTTATCTAGAGGTATGGTGAGCACTTTGACCCACCAAGTGCTTCACAGAAGTTTATAATGCAGAACCGTAAAAATAAAAAATCATTTTTTTTTCACAAAAATTATCTTTTCGCCCCCAATTTTTTATTTTCCCAATGGTAAGAGAAGAAATTGGAACCAAAAAGTTGTTGTACAATTTGTCCTCAGTACGCTGATACCCCATATGTGGGGGTAAACCACTGTTTGGGCGCATGGGAGAGCTCGGAAGGGAAGGAGCGCCGTTTGACTTTTCAATGCAAAATTCACAGGAATTGAGATGAGACGCCATGTTGCGTTTGGAGAGCCACTGATGTGCCTAAACATTGAAACCCCCCACAAGTGACACCATTTTGGAAAGTAGACCCCCTAAGGAACTTATCTAGATGTGTTGTGAGCACTTTGACCCACCAAGAGCTTCACAGAAGTTTTTAATGCAGAGCCGTAAAAATAAAACAAATTTTTTTTCCCACAAATATTATTTTTTAGCCCCCAGTTTTGTATTTTCCCGAGGGGAACAGGAGAAATTGGACCCCAAAATTTGTTGTGCAATTTGTCCTGAGTGCGCTGATACCCCATATGTGGGGGGAACCACCGTTTGGGCGCATGGGAAGGCTCGGAAGGGAAGGAGCGCCATTTGAAATACAGACTTAGATGGAATGGTCTGCAGGCGTCACATTGCGTTTGCAGAGCCCCTAATGTACCTAAACAATAGAAACCCCCCACAAGTGACCCAATATTGGAAACTAGACCCCCCAAGGAACTTATCTAGATGTGTTGTGAGAACTTTGAGCCCCCAAGTGTTTCACTACAGTTTCTAACGCAGAGCCGTGAAAATAAAAAGAAAAATTCCCCCCAAAATTATTTTTTAGCCCCCAGTTTTGTATTTTCTCGAGGGTAACAGGAGAAATTGGACCCCAAAATTTGTTGTCCAATTTGTCCTGAGTGCGCTGATGCCCCATATGTGGAGGGGAACCACCGTTTGGGCGCATGGGAGGGCTCGGAAGGGAAGGAGCGCCATTTGGAATGCAGACTTAGATGGAATGGTCTGCAGGCGTCACATTGCGTTTGCAGAGCCCCTGATGTACCTAAACAGTAGAAACCCCCAACAAGTGACCCCATATTGGAAACTAGACCCCTCAATGAACTTATCTAGATGTGTTGTGAGAACTTTGAGCCCACACGTATTTCACTACAGTTTATAACGCAGAGCCGTGAAAATTAAAAAAAAATTTTTTTCCCACAAAACTTATCTTTTAGCCCCCAGTTTTGTATTTTCCCAAGGGTAACAGGAGAACTTGGACCCTAAAAGTTGTTGTCCTATTTGTCCTGAGTACGCTGATACCCCATATATTGGGGTAAACTCCTGTTTGGGCACACGGGAGACCTCGGAAGGGAAGGAGCACTGTTTTACTTTTTCAACGCAGAATTGGCTGGAATTGAGATTGGACGCCATGTTGCGTTTGGAGAGCCCCTGATGTGTCTAAACAGTGGAAACCCCCCAATTATAACTGAAACCCTAATCCAAACACACCCCTAACTCTAATTCCAACGGTAACCCTAACCACACCTCTAACCCTGACACACCCCTAACCCTAATCCCAACCCTATTCCCAACCGCAAATGTAATCCAAACCCTAACCCTAACTTTAGCCCCAACCCTAACTGTAGCCTTAACCCTAACTGTAGCCTTAACCCTAACTGTAGCCTTAACCCTAACTGTAGCCTTAACCCTAGCCCTAACCATAACCCTAGCCCTAGCCCTAACCCCAGCCCTAACCCTACCCCTAGCCCTAACCCTAGCCCTAACCCTAGCCCTAACCCTAGCCCTAACCCTAACCCTAGCCCTAACCCTAACCCTAGCCCTAACCTCAGCCCTAACCCTAGCCCTAACCCTAGCCCTAACCCTAGCCCTAACCCTAGCCCTAGCCCTAACCCTAATGGGAAAATGGAAATAAATATATTTTTTAAATTTTTTTTACTATTCCCTAACTAAGGGGGTAATGAAGGGGGGTTTGATTTACTTTTATAGCAGATTTTTTAGCGGATTTTTATGATTGGCAGCCGTCACTCACTGAAAGACGCTTTCTATTGCAAAAAATATTTTTTGCGTTACCACATTTTGAGAGCTATAATTTTTCCATATTTGAGTCCACAGAGTCATGTGAGGTCTTGTTTTTTGCGGGACGAGTTGACGTTTTTATTGGTAACACTTTCGGGCACGTGACATTTTTTGATCGCCTTTTATTCCGATTTTTGTGAGGCGGAATTACCAAAAACCAGCTATTCATGAATTTCTTTTGGGGGAGGCGTTTATACCGTTCCGCGTTTGGTAAAATTGATAAAGCCGTTTTATTCTTCGGGTCAGTACAATTACAGCGACACCTCAATTTATATCATTTTTTTATGTTTTGGCGCTTTTATACGATAAAAACTATTTTATAGAAAAAATAATTATTTTTGCATCGCTTTATTCTGAGGACTATAACTTTTTTTATTTTTTTGCTGATGTTGCTGTATGGTGGCTCATTTTTTGCGAGACAAGATGACGCTTTCAGTGGTACCCTGGTTATTTATATCTGTCTTTTTGATCGCGTGTTATTCCACTTTTTGTTCGGCGGTATGATAATAAAGCGTTGTTTTTTGCCTCGTTTTTTTTTTTTTTTTTCTTACGGTGTTTACTGAAGGGGTTAACTAGTGGGCCTGTTTTATAGGTCGGGTCGTTACGGACGCGGCGATACTAAATATGTGTACTTTTATTGTTTTGTTTTTTTTATTTAGATAAACAAATGTATTTATGGGAATAATATTTTTTTTTTTTTTTCATTATTTAGGATTTTTTTTTTTTTTTTTTTTTACACACTTGTAAAAAAATTTTTTTTAACTTTTTTACTTTGTCCCAGGGGGGACAATACAGATCGGTGATCTGCCAGTTTGCACAGCACTCTGACAGATCACCGATCTGTCTCAGAGCGCTGCAGCGTTACCAAGTGCCTGCTCTTAGCAGGCACTTGGTAAGCCACCTCCCTCCCTGCAGGACCCGGATCCGCGGCCATATTGGATCCGGAACTTGATGCAGGGAGGGAGGTAGGAGACCCCCGGAGCAACACGATCACATCGCGTTGCTGCGGGGGTCTCAGGGAAGCCCGCAGGGAGCCCCCTCCCTGCGCGATGCTTCCCTGCACCGCCGGCACATCGCGATCATGTTTGATCGCGGTGTGCCGGGGGTTAATGTGTCGGGGGCGGTCCGTGACCGCTCCTGGCACATAGTGCCGGATGTCAGCTGCGATAAGCAGCTGACACCCGGCCGCGATCGGCCGCGCTTCCCCCGTGAGCGCGGCCGATCGGCTATGACGTACTATTCCGTCCTTGGGAAGTAAAGCCCACCCCACATGGACGGAATAGTACGTCTAATGGCAGAAAGGGGTTAATTGAAGCTATCAAATCAATTGTTTATTTTTGTACAAAATATATGTAGTGCTCAGCATAAATGAGTTGTAAGAGGAAGCAGTACTGCCCCTGAAGAGCCTGCGTGATGTGCTATTATTTGGTTTGTCCACAAACCATATAGGGACCATCCTCATCATTCTCATCCACTCTTTTGGTGGCAAAATACTTCTTTTTGTCAGCTTTTCTCTGCTCCTACTGTTATAGCTTTCTGGCTTCACAGTTCATAAATTCATGTACTGTATTTTCTGGCGTCTAAGACTACTTTTTAACTCTTGAAAATCTTCTCAAAAGTCGGGTATCGTCTTATATGCCAGGTGTCGTCTTATAGGGCAGGTGCGGAGTAATCTGCGGTCGCCGCATATTGTGGGGGGAGAGCGACCCCAATGACAAGGAGAGGGGGCACCTCACCAAGAAGGTGAAAAGGTACCTTCACACATAACGATATTGTTAACGATATCGTTGCTTTTTGTGACGTAGCAACGATATCGTTAACAAAATCGTTATGTGTGACAGCGACCAACGATCAGGCCCCTGCTGGGAGATCGTTGGTCGCTGGGGAAAGTCCAGGACTTTATTTCGTCGCTGGATCACCCACTGACATAGCTGAATCGGCGTGTGTGATGCCAATTCAGCAATGTCTTCACTGGTAACCAGGGTAAACATCGGGTTACTAAGCGCAGGGCTGCGCTTAGTAACCCCATGTTTACCCTGGTTACCATTGTAAATGTAAAAAAAACAAACACTACATACTTACATTCCGGTGTCTGGTCACGTCCCTCGCCTTCAGCTTCCCGCACTGACTGTGAGCGCCGGCCGCCGTAAAGCAGAGCACAGCGGTGACGCCGGAAAATACGGTAAGTGTCATGCCTTCAGTTAGCATCTCTTCTTTACTTGACAGACAGGACACCGACAAATCCACTGGAAGCTCCATGCTGTGATTCATCATGCCGATAGGAATAGGGGAGTCAAAATGCACAGTAAATCTATTTACAGTACAGTATAATATGTGCAAATTTCAGGTCAGGGGATGCAACTCCAGTACCTCCAATCGTCACTGCAATTGCGCAATTCACTGATGAGTGATGGACGAGACCGTGGCTGCTTCCACTACTAGACCAGTTATTGGGGAACTCACAGTAAGCGTATGGTATACTGACCTCTTATTCCAATCCTTCAAATATATATATATATAATGCGATCATTTCCAACTCCACAATAACAAAAGGAACTACTAGCTGCCACTAGCAATCGTTTATACCTTGTCTTCCAGAATGAACAATGACAGAACACCATACTCTGTTTTTTATTAGATGAAAGTTACTCTCAAATACTTTCCATTGGTGAGCTCATATGTAGGCTGGCTGTTAGATGTGCTAGGTATTTTAGAACTTTAGGAGATCCCCAACTTTCAGGATATCTCCACTCCTGAAGGTCCAGTCGGTAGATATAGTTGTCATATTTCCTGTTGCTATTTTCTCTATAAATGAAACATTGCATGGATAGCATCATCCATCCGATGATATAAAGTTGGAGGGATTAGTATGGCCCTACAGTGATGTGAATGAATGCATTAAGTTTGTCCATTCGCTACAATGCTAAAAATATATGTTCCACAAACATTAAATCGATATAACCCCAATATTCATCAATGACCACTGGCTCCAAAATGTCTCAGGCATGTCCTTTGAACAATAAAGCTCTTGCCTCAGAAGTATACTTCACCGCTGTTAGGGCTGGTGGAACGCATTGAATAAATAGAGAGAGATGTTAGTTGGTGCGTTATTTGGTGCGTTCGCAGCCCGGGGTCCACCGTGCAGGAGAGAACCTGCCGCTGGCAAATGGCGGCCCTATATGGCGGTAGAAGCGAACTCTGTTACTTCACAGAGATGCCTAAAGAAAGCACTGTGTCCTGTTAACCTCACAGGAGTACACAGCGACTGCCGAGCAGATAGCAGTTTGTGGTTACACATTCGTACAATCTCACCGGAGAAGCGGGTATTCTAGGGCTTATTTCAGCCGGGGCCCTGAATCCACACACACAATCTCCTTACTGGAGGTGCCGGTATTCTAGGGGCTTATTTCAGACAGGTCACTGAACACATACAATTGTAACCACACTGGCGCAAAGTACATGACTTAGATTTGATACTAGCGCATGGCCATGCAGCCATGCAAACCTTTTATAGCTGCAGCTATACAGGACCTTCCTAGGAGGACCAATGAGAGGCTGCACACAGAGCCTGAGCACCTTCAGGACCTTCCTGGAGAACCAATGGGTTTTGCTGCAGTATCCAAGCATGTGACCCTCGACCTCCAATGAGAGATCTTACCCTGGGCATGCTCAGAAGGGAAAAAGCAGGACTTAGTCCCAAAAGCGTCTGCTCGCCGCTGCCCAGCACTGGGTTCAATGGCAGAAGCTGTTAAAGCAGCAGTAACCCTTTGCACAGAGTCAGACTGAGCGAGACTCCGCTGAGCAGGCTCCACTGCAGCAGGAGAAGAATGGGAGACGGCAGCGGAGATGGCCCAAGATTCTCCCTGTGCAGAGGTGGGAACTTGACCCCTAACAACTGCCTCTGCATAAACGAATCCCAGTCTTGGTGGTTGGTTCCCAAAGCAGATCTCTGCTGTGATTACCTGGTCACTGCAGGAGGTCCCTAATTCAATGGAGGTTGAAATTTCATCTCTCTCTCCCTTCCTCAGTTATAATTAGTTTCTCTCTTCCCCAGCTATAATTAACCCCTTCATGACCCAGCCTATTTTGACCTTAAAGACCTTGCAGTTTTTTGCAATTCTGACCAGTGTCCCTTTATGAGGTAATAACTCAGGAACGCTTCAACGGATCCTAGCGGTTCTGAGATTGTTTTTTCGTGACATATAGGGCTTCATGTTAGTGGTAAATTTAGGTCAATAAATTCAGCGTTTATTTGCGATAAAAATGGAATTTTGGCGAAAATTTTGAAAATTTCGCAATTTTCACATTTTGAATTTTTATTCTGTTAAACCAGAGAGTTATGTGACACAAAATAGTTAATAAATAACATTTCCCACATGTATACTTTACATCAGCACAATTTTGGAAACAAAATTTTTTTTTGCTAGGAAGTTATAAGGGTTAAAATTTGACCAGCGATTTCTCATTTTTACAACGAAATTTACAAAACCATTTTTTTTAGTGACCACCTCACATTTGAAGTCAGTTTGAGGGGTCTATATGGCTGAAAATACCCAAAAGTGACACCATTCTAAAAAATGCACCCCTCAAGGTACTCAAAACCACATTCAAGAAGTTTATTAACCCTTCAGGTACTTCACAGCAGGAGAAGCAACATGGAAGGAAAAAATGAACATTTAACTTTTTAGTCACAAAAATTATCTTTTAGCAACAATTTTTTTATTTTCCCAATGGTAAAAGGAGAAACTAAACCATGAAAGTTGTTGTCCAATTTGTCCTGAGTACACTGATACCTCATATGTTGGGGTAAACCACTGTTTGGGCGCACGGCAGGGCTTGGAAGGGAAGGAGCGCCATTTGACTTTTTGAATGAAAAATTGGCTCCACTTTTTAGCGGACACCATGTCACGTTTGGAGAGCCCCCGTGTGCCTAAACATTGGAGCTCCCCCACAAGTGACCCCATTTTGGAAACTAGACGCCCCAAGGAACTTATCTAGATGCATAGTGAGCACTTTGAACCCCCAGGTGCTTCACAAATTGATCCGTAAAAATGAAAAAGTACTTTTTTTTCACAAAAAAATTCTTTTAGCCTCAATTTTTTCATTTTCACATGGGCAACAGGATAAATGGATCCTAAAATTTGTTGGGCAATTTCTCCTGAGTACACCGATACCTCACATGTGGGGGTAAATTACTGTTTGGGCACATGGTAAGGCTTGGAAGGGAAGGAGCGCCATTTGACTTTTTGAATGAAAAATTATCTCCATCGTTAGCGGACACCATGTCGCGTTTGTAGAGCCCCTGTGTGCCTAAACATTGGAGCTCCCCCACAAGTGACCCCATTTTGGAAACTACACCCCCCAAGGAACTTATCTAGATGCCTAGTGAGCACTTTAAACCCTCAGGTGCTTCACAAATTGATCTGTAAAAATGAAAAAGTACTTTTTTTTCACAAAAAAATACTTTTCGCCTCAATTTTTTCATTTTCACATGGGCAATAGGATAAAATGGATCATAAAATTTGTTGGGCAATTTCTCCCGAGTATGCCGATACCTCATATGTGGGGGTAAACCACTGTTTGGGCACACGGGAGGGCTCGGAAGGGAAGGCGCGCCATTTGACTTTTTGAATGGAAAATTAGATCCAATTGTTAGCGGACATCATGTCGCGTTTGGAGAGCCCCTGTGTGCCTAAACATTGGAGCTCCCCCACAAGTGACCCCATTTTGGAAACTAGACCCCCAAAGGAACTTATCTAGATGCATATTGAGCACTTTAAACCCCCAGGTGCTTCACAGAAGTTTATAACGCAGAGCCATGAAAATAAAAAATAATTTTTCTTTCCTCAAAAATGATTTTTTAGCCTGGAATTTCCTATTTTGCCAAGGGTAATAGGAGAAATTGGACCCCAAATGCTCTTGTCCAGTTTGTCCTGAGTACGCTGATACCCCATGTGTGGGGGTAAACCACTGTTTGGGCGCACGGCAGGGCTCGGAGGGGAAGGCACGCCATTTGGCTTTTTAAATGGAAAATTAGCTCCAATCATTAGCGGACACCATGTCACGTTTGGAGAGCCCCTGTATGCCTAAACATTGGAGATCCCCCACAAATGACCCCATTTTGGAAACTAGACCCCCAAAGGAACTAATCTAGATGTGTGGTGAGGACTTTGAACCCCCAAGTGCTTCACAGAAGTTTATAACGCAGAGCCATGAAAAAAAAAAAAATTATTTTCTCAACAATGATCTTTTAGCCTGCAATTTTTTATTTTCCCAAGGGTAACAGGAGAAATTTGACCCCAAAAGTTGTTGCCCAGTTTCTCCTGAGTACGCTGATACCCCATATGTGGGGGTAAACCACTGTTTGGGCACATGCCGGGGCTCGGAAGTGAAGTAGTGATGTTTTGAAATGCAGACTTTGATGGAATGCTCTGTGGGCGTCACATTGCGTTTGCAGAGCCCCTGATGTGGCTAAACAGTAGAAACCCCCCACAAGTGACCCCATTTTGGAAACAAGACCCCGAAAGGAACTTATCTAGATGTGTGGTGAGGACTTGGAACCCCCAAGTGCTTCACAGAAGTTTATAACGCAGAGCCATGAAAATAAAAAATAAAAATTATTTTCTCAAAAATGATCTTTTAGCCTGCAATTTTTTATTTTCCCATGGGTAACAGGAGAAATTTGACCCCAAAAGTTGTTGTCCAGTTTCTCCTGAGTACGCTGATACCCCATATGTGGGGGTAAATCACTGTTTGGGCACATGCCGGGGCTCGGAAGTGAAGTAGTGATGTTTTGAAATGCAGACTTTGCTGGAATGCTCTGTGGGCGTCACATTGCGTTTGCAGAGCCCCTGATGTGGCCAAACAGTAGAAACCCCCCACAAGTGACCCCATTTTGGAAATTAGACCCCAAAAGGAACTTATCTAGATGTGTGGTGAGCACTTTGAACCCCCAAGTGCTTCACAGAAGTTTATAATGCAGAGCCGTGAAAATAAAAAATACGTTTTCTTTCCTCAAAAATAATTATTTAGCCCAGAATTTTTTATTTTCCCAAGGGTTACAGGAGAAATTGGCCCCCAAAGTTATTGTCCAGTTTCTCCTGAGTACGCTGATACCCCATGTGTGGGGGTAAACCACTGTTTGGGCACACGTCGGGGCTCAGAAGGGAAGTAGTGACTTTTGAAATGCAGACTTTGATGGAATGGTCTGCGGGCGTCACGTTGCGTTTGCAGATCCCCTGGTGTGCCTAAACAGTAGAAACCCCCCAAAAGTGACCCCATTTTAGAAACTAGACCCCCCAAGGAACTTATCTAGATGTGTGGTGAGCACTCTGAACCCCCAAGTGCTTCACAGACGTTTACAACGCAGAGCCGTGAAAATAAAAAATAATTTTTCTTTCCTCAAAAATGATGTTTTAGCAAGCATTTTTTTATTTTCACAAGGGTAACAGGAGAAATTGGACCCCAGTAATTGTTGCGCAGTTTATCCTGAGTATGCTGGTACCCCATATGTGGGGGTAAACCGCTGTTTGGGCACACGTCGGGGCTCGGAAGTGAGGGAGCACCATTTGACTTTTTGAATACAAGATTGGCTGGAATCAATGGTGGCGCCATGTTGCGTTTGGAGACCCCTGATGTGCCTAAACAGTGGAAACCCCTCAATTCTACCTCCAACACTAACCCCAACACACCCCTAACCCTAATCCCAACTGTAGCCATAACCCTAACCACAACCCTAATTCCAACCCTAACCCTAAGGCTATGTGCCCAATGTTGCGGATTCGTGTGAGATTTTTCAGCATCATTTTTGAAAAATCCGCGGGTAAAAGGCACTGCGTTTTACCTGCGGATTTTCCGCGGATTTCCAGTGTTTTTTGTGCGGATTTCACCTGTGGATTCCTATCGAGGAACAGGTATAAAGCGCTGCGGAATCCGCACAAAGAATTGACATGCTGCGGAAAATACAACGCAGCGTTTCCGCGCGGTATTTTCCGCACCATGGGCACAGCGGATTTGGTTTTCCATAGGTTTACTTGGTACTGTAAACCTGATGGAACACTGCTGCGAATCCGCAGCGGCCAATCCGCACCGTGTGCACATAGCCCAATTCTAAAGGTATGTGCACACGCTGCGGAAAACGCTGCGGATCCGCAGCAGTTTCCCATGAGTTTACAGTTCAATGTAAACCTATGGGAAACAAAAATCGCTGTACACATGCTGCAGAAAAACTGCACGGAAACGCAGCGGTTTACATTCCGCAGCATGTCGCTTCTTTCTGCGGATTCCGCAGCGGTTTTACAACTGCTCCAATAGAAAATCGCAGTTGTAAAACAGCATTGAAAGGCGCAGAAAAAACGTGGTAAATCTGCGATAAATCCACAGTGGTTTAGCACTGCGGATTTATCAAATCCGCAGTGGAAAAATCCGCAGAGGACCAGAATACTTGTGCACATACCGAAACCCTAACCCTAGCCCTAACCCTACCCCTAACCCTACCCCTAACCCTACCCCTAACCCTACCCCTACCCCTAACCCTACCCCTAACCCTACCCCTACCCCTAACCCTACCCCTACCCCTAACCCTATTCTAACATTAGTGGAAAAAAAAAAATTCTTTATTTTTTTATTGTCCCTACCTATGGGGGTGACAAAGGGGGGGGGGGGGTCATTTATTATTTTTTTATTTTGATCACTGAGACATAATCTATCTCAGTGATCAAAATGCACTTTGAACGAATCTGCCGGCCGGCAGATTCGGCGGGCGCACTGCGCATGCGCCCGCCATTTTGGAAGATGGCGGCGCCCAGGGAGAAGACGGACGGACCCCGGCAGGACCGGGGAGCACGGGGGGGATCGGAGCACGGGGGTGGTGGATCGGAACGCGGGAGGTGTGGAACGGAGCTCTGGGGGGTGGAACGGAGCATGCGGGGGTGGAACAGAGCACGGGGGGGTGGAACGGAGCACGGGGGGGTGGATCGGAGTGCAGGGGGGGTGATTGGAGCACGGGGGGGTGATTGGAGCACGGGGGTGAGCGGACAAGAGCACGGGGGGAGCGGAGCACAGGACGGAGGGGAGCGGGGCAGTGTACCCGGCAGATCGGAGGGCTGGGGGGGGCGATCGGTGGGGTGGGGTGGGGGCACATTAGTATTTCCAGCCATGGCCGATGATATTGCAGCATCGGCCATGGCTGAATTGTAATATTTCACCCGTTATAATGGGTGAAATATTACAAATCGCTCTGATTGGCTGTTTCACTTTCAACAGCCAATCAGAGCGATCGTAGCCACGGGGGGGTGAAGCCACCCCCCCTGGGCTAAACTACCACTCCCCCTGTCCCTGCAGATCGGGTGAAATGGGAGTTAACCCTTTCACCCGGCCTGCAGGGATGCGATCTTTCCATGACGCCACATAGGCGTCATGGGTCGGATTGGCACCGACTTTCATGACGCCTACGTGGCGTCATGGGTCGGGAAGGGGTTAATCCCATATGTTCAATGTGAGGGTGGTATGTCCTCTCTCTGTTGATATCTTTATGGATTTCAATTTTCCTCAATGACATTTCACATTTGATAATTATAAACATATTAATAATGACAAGAAAATACAAAGAAAATAGCCCCTTAAATAAAAAAAACATAATAAAAGAATCTCTTTATATGAAACATACAGTCTTTTTAACCCAAAGAAGGAGTATACCAATTTACCCCTCGTTATAACTCCCTTCTTCCAGAGGATGCTACATTTTCAGCAATAGTTTCCAGTACTATGAATTTCTCTGCATCCATAACTTGTTCCATTATGTGAACAAGCACACATATTATACCAGGCAAAAGGATAATTGAATAGACTTCTGCAATACATAAGGTCCTATATTTGTTTTTTGTCTAATAGATCATGCAAAGGATAATGTGAACATGTTCAGGGACTTTTTGCTTTTTATAAATAGTTTCAATATTCATTTTACAGAATCAATTGTAGTAATTTGATTGCACAGTAAAAACAATATATTGGCAAGTGTTATAGGCTAAATCTTTAGAGTCAGAATAGCATTAACTGATCCCAAGCTCTCTGTTTATTGGTAAAGTTTAATATTATAGTACACAAAGCAGATTAGCGTGCTACAGACCTTTCATTGTGCTGCATATACAGTAGCTAAATCCCAATGGTTTCTAACCTACAGTTTCATATCATATTGCATACTAATTCATAATATTTCAAGATTACACTTATCTGCTTTAGAATAAACTTGTTAAGCATCAGGCCATTATTTCAAATTTATTTTGTATTGTATTGACATATGCGAGACTATGAGATGAATGATGAGAGATGATTTTATAAATCTGTACTACATTTGGCAATTTAAGATACTTTATAAAGATAATCATCTGGCTTTATATCATATATATCATTGTTCAGTCATTTCAGGGGCATAAGGATATTACATTACATCAATGCGTTAGAGGCTGAGTCTCAAAAAATTATACAAAGATGACATTTTTTTAAAGTGTCATTATTGTGCAAACATAGTAAAACATATGCAAATTTATATATATATATATATATATGTATATGTATATATATATATATACTGTATACACACTGCTCAAAAAAATAAAGGAAACACTTAAAAAACAGAATATCAAACTGTCCATTTAGGAAGCAACACTGCTTGCCAATCAATTTCACATGCTGTTGTGCAAATGGCAAATGGAATAGACAACAGATGGAGATGATTGGCAATTATCAAGCATACTCAATAAAGGAGTAGTTCTGCAGGTGGGGACCACAGACCACAACTCAGTACCAATGTTTTCTGGCTGATGTTTTGATCACTTTTGAATGTTGGTTGTGCTTTCACACTCGTGGTAGCATGAGACGAACTCTACAACCCACACATGTAGCTCAGGAAGTGCAGCTCATTCAGGATGGCACATCAATGCGAGCTGTGGCAAGAAGGTTTGCTGTGTCTGTCAGCATAGTGTCCAGAGGCTGGAGGCCCTACCAGGAGACAGGCCAGTGCACCAGGGGATGTGGGGGGGCCGTAGGAGGGAAACAACCCAGCAGCAGGACAGCTACTTCAGCCTTTGTGCAAGGAGGAACAGGAGGAGCACTGCCAAAGCCCTGACCTCCAGCGAGCCACAAATGTGCATGTGTCTGCACAAACGATTAGAAACTGACTCCATGAGAATCGTCTGAGTGCCCGACGTCCACAGATATGGGTTGTGCTCACAGCCCAACACCGTCCAGGACGCTTGGCATTTGTCACAGAATACCAGGATTGGCAAATTCATCACTGGCACCCTGTGCTCTTCATAGATGAAAGCAAGTTCACACTGAGCACATGTGATAGACATGACAAAGTCTGTAGATGCCGTGGAGAGCGATCTGCTGCCTGCAACATCATTCAGCATGACTGGATGGGCAGTGGGTCAATAATGGTGTGTGATGGCATTTCTTTGGAGGGCCGCACAGCCCTCCATGTGCTCGCCAGAGGTAGCCTGACTGCCATTAGGTACCGAGATGAGATCCTCAGACCCCTTGTGAGACTATATGCTGGTGCGGATGGCCCTGGGTTCCTTCTAATGCAGGACAGTGCCAGACCTCATGTGGCTGGAGTGTGTCAGCAGTTCCTGCAAGATGAAGGCATTGATGCTATGGACTTGCCCGCCCATTCCCCTGACCTGAATCCGATTGAACACGTCTGGGACATCATGTCTTGCACCATTCACCAACGTCACATTGCACCACAGACTGTCCAGGAGTTGGTGGATGCTTTAGTCCAGGTCTGGGAGGAGATCCCTCAGGAGACCATCCGCCGCCTCATCAGGAGCATGTCCAGGCATTGTAGGGAGGTCATACAGGCACGTGGAGGCCACACTCACTACTGGCATCATTTCCTTGTCTTGAGGCATTTCCACTGAAGTTGGATCAGCATGTAACTTCATTTTCCACTTTGATTTTGAGCATCATTCCAACTCCAGACCTCCGTGGGATATTAATTGTGATTTACGTTGATAATTTTTAGGTTTTATTGTTCTCAACACATTCCACTATGTAATGAATAAAGATTTACAACTGGAATATTTAATTCAGTGATATCTAGGATGTGGGATTTTAGTGTTCCCTATATTTTTTGAGCAGTATATATGTATATATAGCAGTATATATTAACGTAATTGGAAGGTTCAGAAAAATATACTTAACATGTCATTTATCCCACATGGCAAAAGCTGTTCAAGGGAAGCTCAATAAATAATAATGACACCAAAAAAGATCAAAATTATTCAATGTATTAAAATTGTACATCTCTTAATATTATACCAATGAAAAATACAACTCATCTGAAAAAAACCAAGCCCTTGAAATAAAATTAATGTTAAGAAAATAACTTTTGGAATTCTCAGTGATTAAAAACCAAAAAATAAAATGCTCTTTCATTAACCCCTTAATGACTGCTGATACACCTTTTAACAGCGACACTTCAGGGGCTTTATTCCTCAGTGCAGCTTTTTAGCGGCGATGATAACGAAGGAGAACATGATCAGGGTCAGTGTTTATGGTCCCCTTATAACCTGATTGCCATTACTCACAATTACCAAATTGAGGAAAACCCCAAATAAACCCTCACTAGGAGACCATTAAATTTAACTTGTATTTCTAACAATTAACGTAAAGTATATAGAAAGTATATAAAAAGGGTATAAAACATTTTGTCCCAAATCTGTCTCAGAAGTCTGCAGTTATTTTATGCAGTATTCCTGCTAATTTATATTTAGAAAGGGTATAACACCTGTTGTGAGAATATATATTGGCAGAATAGGACAATAAATTTATCACCAGCATCCCCCCAACATGTTTCAGCGTGCTGGCGACTGGCTGTTGTGATCATCATGCTGTATAGTTTGAAGAGGGCAGTGTGGTATGTAATATGAGGCGGTAGTGTGACGAGGGGGCACAGAATGGATATAGGGAGGGAACAGCATGAAATGGGGGCACAATATGGAGAGGGGTTAGCATGGTGGGGGGAAAGTCTGGAGCTATAAAAAGTGTAATAGAAAATTTTAGAGGGGACAGCCATGGTATAGGCCATGGCTCATAAGGGCAGATGGTGTGGTGGTTATAGCTGATAATGGTAGACAGTGTGGAGGTCATATACAATAGGAGACTTAATTAGGGCACAGTATCGACAGATATTTTTATGCAGAGTGCATTTTAATAACACTCTTATTTTTAAGAGTGAGGTCTGCAGAGTCTAGCTATTGATGTGAAAAGTCATCATGGCATCTAGATAAGATGGAGATGAAAAGAAAGACGACTCCAGAGAAGATGTCATCTCTCTGGATGTAAATGTTTATCTGTGATGTAATGTAATACTGATGGCGTCTCATCAGTACTGTGGTTCCTGTATGGTCCACAGTATGATGATGGCTGTTAAGAACAATTCCCAGTATCTTCTTACCATTGTTAAGGACATACTGGGAGTCGTAGGGTTGTAGGTTCATGAGATTCAATTTTTTATGGGGCTGACATGACATTACAATGTTGTTTCATGTATTCAAGAACTTTTTGTTCTGGTGATGTATTCATGTACTGTTGGCGGTTCTGGTGACATTAATTTACTGATGAAGAGTCTATTGATGTATTCATGTATTGATGATGGTCCTAGTGATGCATTCATGCACTGCGTCCAGGCAAATATATTTCTCTGTGTTTTGGAACTATTGAAACATACTTCCTGTTCAGCACATCGTGTGCAATGGCAAAAGAACTAAAAGCAAACATTTAAACCAATTTCAGTTGGCATGTAGGCCAATGCGTAGTACTGAAGGCTATTCAAGCTGGTGACCGTTATCAAAGTCCAGACTCACACAAAGGAAAAGGCAAGGGAAGATCAGGGCAATGCCCAGTAGACCCTGCTGTCAATGAATCCACCATCATGATGCTGCCCGAGAACTAAATGTGTAGTGTGCAGCATGATATATGTTATGATCTGGCGGCCTAGGAGCAGCATGAGACGGACTCTGGAGAAGGTGGTCCCTGTACTGACCGCAAACCCTGAACCTAGCAGCGCAACTAGAAGTAGCAGTGGGGGGTACCTAACACTCCCTAGACCCCTCGACACAGCCTAAGATCTAACTTCCCCTAAAGACAGAAACAGGAAACCTATCTTGCCTCAGAGAAAATCCCCAAAGGATAGATAGCCCCCCACAAATATTGACTGTAAGAGGAGAGGGAAATAACATACGCAGATATGAAATCAGATTTTAGCATAGGAGGCCATGCTAAAAAGAAAGAATAGAACAGAGTACTATGCAGTCAGTATTAAAACACTAGAAAATATCCACCACAGAAAATACAAATCACCACATTTGACTAAAGACATGGAGGGTATATCTGCATCTCCAGAGACACAGCTTGGCTGCAAAAAATCCTTCACAGACAAAGCTGGACAAGACAAAAACATAAATATGCACAGAACTATAAGGTACACAGCAGGTGGACAGCAAAAACAAAGCCAGGACTTATCTTTGTAGAAAAGCACAGCAAACTGGAGAGACCAGCAGGGAAGTGAATCCTCCAAAAACAATGGACAACTGGCAGGGACTAAAGAGTCCTGCAAAGCTATATGCCCCAGTCAGTTTTGCAATTAGTAGATACACCTGTCCAATCCTGCAGTCCAGGCACAACTGCATTACCCTCTACAACCACCGGAGGGAGCCCAAAAGCTGAATTCACAACAGATATACCTGTGGACTATAAGCTGTTAGGTAAACTACAGCAGCAGTCTTCAAACAAGTGGAAAAAGTGGAAAAGCAATGAAACAACATATGGTGTGATGTGTGGCAATGGGGTGAGAAATATTACCTTTCACTCTACTCTATGATCCATTTGACATATGGTTCAACTCACTGTGCTAAAGAAGCCATGGTAAGTATGGTGAACCAACATTGGCTTGCACTTGGCTTTAGTCAGGCTTCCTCTGCATATGTTTACATACGTACTGAATGTTCCCTACTAGTGATGAGTAGTGTTGAGCATTCCGATACCGCAAGTATCGGGTATCGGAATTCCGATACCGAGTTCCGATACTTTTGTGGTATCGGGAATCGGTATCGGATCCATATTAATGTGTAAAATAAAGAATTAAAATAAAAAATATTGATATACTCACTTCTCTGGAGGCCCCTGGACATCACCGCTGGTAACCGGCAGCCTTCTTTGTTTAAAATGAGCGCGTTTAGGGACTTCCATGACGTCACGGCTTCTGATTGGTCGCGTGCCGCTCATGTGACCGCCACGCGACCAATCAGAAGCCGCGACGTCATTCTCAGGTCCTAAACTCCTCATTCTAGGAATTTAGGACCTGAGAATGACGTTGCGGCTTCTCAGGTCCTAAACGCGCTCATTTTAAGCAAAGAAGGCTGCCGGTTACCAGCGGTGATGTCCATGGGCCTCCGGAGAGGTAATTATATCAATATTTTTTATTTTAATTCTTTATTTTACACATTAATATGGATCCCAGGGCCTGAAGGAGAGTTTCCTCTCCTTCAGACCCTGGGAACCATCAGGATACCTTCCGATACTTGGTGTCCCATTGACTTGTATTGGTATCGGGTATCGGTATCGGCGATATCCGATACTTTTCGGGTATCGGCCGATACTATCCGAAACCGATACTTTCAAGTATCGGACGGTATCGCTCAACACTAGTGATGAGCAAATACATTTGGCACTATTCGTTAATCACACGAATAGTACGGTATTCACACTATTCATTACTCGGCGATAGTGTTGAGCGATACCTTCCGATATCGGAAAGTATCGGTATCGGATTGGATCGGCCGATATTCAAAAAATTTCGGATATCGCCGATACCGATACCCGATCCCAATACAAGTCAATGGGACCAAAATATCGGAATTAAAATAAACCCTTTCTTTCCTTGTAGGTTCATTCTACATGAAGGAAAACAACTAAGAATAATGCAGGATGTATTTTGGGAGGTGGCGGAGACATTAAAGGCATAGAGGTTTAGCCCAATCAAATAGAATAGCAGGATTTTTTTTTTTAAAGACTTTCGGAGTTACAAAGATATTGACTATGTAATTTTTTTTTTATTTTGTCAGATATTGATGTTTCACTATTCCACGCCCTTCCCCTTCTTTTTTTTTTTACTTTTCCCACACTTTCATCTTCATCATCATCAGCATCTTTGACATCAACTTCTTCTTCACCTTATTCATCTTCTTCTTCATCTTCTACATTTTTTTTTATTACATTATTCATATTCATTTTCTTCAACTATTATTATTCTTCCTATTCTACTTCTTCATCATATTTTCATTTGTGACAGGCATTCCCGTAGTTGTTATCTATAAAAGTTTGAAGATTACACCTTCCGTTCTGCCTGTCACAAAAGTTACATTTGTCCGCGTTCAGTTTGGCCTGCAGCATCAGGCTTTATCCAGGGGCACCACGAGGAGGAACGGACTCACCCCCATACACTGCTTAGTCTTCTTCTGCATATAATTTAGATAATATCTTTTGCTCTGATATTAAGTGTTATGCTTAATGTTCTTCTGCTCTTTGTTCTGCAGCCTCTTGTTCTTCTGCTTCTCGGTCTTCCATGTTGTCGTCTCCATGGTCGTCGTCTCCAGGGTCGTCGTCTCCGCTGTCGTCGTCTCCGCCGTCGTCGTCTCCGCCGTCGTCGTCATCGGGGTGGTCTTCAGGGTCGTCATCTCCAGGGTCGTCATCATCTCAGTGGTTGTCATCTCTGGTGTTGTCGTCATCTTAGGGGTGGTCTTCCGGGTCGTCGTCTTTAGGTTCTTGAACTTGGAAATGTAGCAGAAGGTACAAGAAGGCTGAGAAAATGCAGAGAACCAGCTGATGGAACTGGAACTCGGATGGCTACCCGAAGGTCAAAGAGCCAATGGAACTACCGAGGACCAGCTGACGTTACTGGAACCCGGTTACTAAGCAGGAGGTACCCGTGCTAAAAAGCACTACCAAGGACCGCCTGACGTTGGCGGAACTCGGATACCCAGAAGGAGGCACCTAAGCCAAAGGCTCTGACCGGAACCAGCTGACGTTACTGGAACCAGGATGGGGAGCAGAAGATACAAGAGCAAAATACACTGCCGAGAACCAGCTGACGGTACTGGAACCGGATGGGTAGCCGAAGGTCCAAGAGCCAATGGAACTACCGAGGACCAGCTGATGTTACTGGAACCCGGTTACTAAGCAGGAGGTACCCGTGCCTGAAAGCACTACCAAGGACCACCTGACATTGGTGGAACTCGGATACCCAGAAGGAGGCACCTAAGCCAAAGGCTCTGCCCGGAACCAGCTGACGGTACTGGAACCAGGATGGGGAGCAGAAGGTACAAGAGCAAAAGACACTGCCGAGAACCAGCTGACGGTACTGGAACCCGGATGCGTTGGCCAACTGTGCAAGAGCCAATGGCACGACCGAGGACCAGCTGATGGTGCTGGAACCCGGTAACTAAACTGTAGGTACCTGCGCTTAAAAGCACTACCAAGGACAGCCTGGCATTGGCGGAACTCGGATACCCAGAAGGAGGCACCTAAGCCAAAGGCTCTGCCCGGAACCAGCTGACGTTACTGGAACCAGGATGGGGAGCAGAAGATACAAGAGCAAAAGACACTGCCGAGAACCAGCTGACGGTACTGGAACCGGATGGGTAGCCGAAGGTCCAAGAGCCAATGGAACTACCGAGGACCAGCTGATGTTACTGGAACCCGGTTACTAAGCAGGAGGTACCCGTGCCTGAAAGCACTACCAAGGACCACCTGACATTGGTGGAACTCGGATACCCAGAAGGAGGCACCTAAGCCAAAGGTTCTGCCCGGAACCAGCTGACGGTACTGGAACCAGGATGGGGAGCAGAAGGTACAAGAGCAAAAGAGACTGCCGAGAACCAGCTGACGGTACTGGAACCCGGATGCGTTGGCCAACTGTGCAAGAGCCAATGGCACGACCGAGGACCAGCTGATGGTGCTGGAACTCGGTTACTAAACTGTAGGTACCTGCGCTTAAAAGCACTACCAAGGACAGCCTGGCGTTGGCGGAACTCGGATACCCAGAAGGAGGCACCTAAGCCAAAGGCTCTGCCCGGAACCAGCTGACGTTACTGGAACCAGGATGGGGAGCAGAAGATACAAGAGCAAAAGACACTGCCGAGAACCAGCTGACGGTACTGGAACCCGGATGGGTAGCCGAAGGTCCAAGGGCCAATGGAACTACCGAGGACCAGCTGACGTTACTGGAACCCGGTTACTAAGCAGGAGGTACCAGTGCCTGAAAGCACTACCAAGGACCACCTGATATTGGTGGAACTCGGATACCCAGAAGGAGGCACCTAAGCCAAAGGCTCTGCCCGGAACCAGCTGACGGTACTGGAACCAGGATGGGGAGCAGAAGGTACAAGAGCAAAAGACACTGCCGAGAACCAGCTGACGGTACTGGAACCCGGATGCGTTGGCCAACTGTGCAAGAGCCAATGGCACGACCGAGGACCAGCTGATGGTGCTGGAACCCAGTTACTAAACTGTAGGTACCTGCGCTTAAAAGCACTACCAAGGACAGCCTGGCGTTGGCAGAACTCGGATACCCAGAAGGAGGCACCTAAGCCAAAGGCTCTGCCCGGAACCAGCTGACGGTGCTGGAACCAGGATGTGGACCAGAAGGTCCACAGGAGAGGAGAGAACAGCTAGGCCGCGAGGCTGCCGCAGTTACCGAACACCAACAGTCCTACAGGGGGAGCTTGGCCTACTTGCACTGCAAAACCAGCCTTGATTGCCAATTTCCGCAGCCCACATAGGAAGCTCCTAAACTGGAGGCACCATGGAGTTGGCTAACCCGACCGCAACACGATGGGGCAATGCATGGGCGTCTAAGTGACCTTGACACTACCCGGAACCAGCTGACGGTGCTGGAGCCAGGCTGGGCACGAGGGAGTACCCGTGACAAAGACACTGCCGAGAACCAGCTGACGGTACTGGAACCCCGATGCATTGCCCAAGTGTGCAAGAGCCAATGGCACGACCGAGGACCAGCTGACGGTGCTGGAAACTGGTTACAAAGCTGTAGGTACCCGCGCTTAAAAGCACTACAAAGGACCGCCCTGGCGTTGGTGGAACTCGGATACCCAGAAGGAGGCACCTAAGCCAAAGGCTCTGCCCGGAACCAGCTGACGGTGCTGGAACCAGGATGTGGACCAGAAGGTCCACAGGAGAGGAGAGAACAGCTAGGCCGCGAGGCTGCCGTAATGCTCCACAAGTGAAAGGTTGCTCTTTAAATTTTGTTCATTGCACACGCTGAATGAAAGACGTACACGTAAAACTGTATTGGAGGCGTGACTTGTCTTTTTAAGGAGACGCAGCACAGGTGTCCAAAATAACGCCTTGGTGCTGGGCGCAGCCTCCTGAGCGTTGTTATTTGCTGTACAGGAGTCTGCGCTCTTGTTATCCCTTGGCCATGCGCTGTGAGCGCTGCCTGTCTTCTCACCTCATTTCATGTCGGCCAGTGCGGTTAGCGATGGCCATGAATCCCAGACCCGCAGTGTCTTTTCATAAAGTCACACTGCAGAGCTGTGATTCATGGCCTTGCGCAGTAAATATGTTTGCCGCTCACTCATGTCCTTACACCTGCTTCAGACTGGGCGGCCTCAGCTGATCTCTTATCGCATGCCACGGCCATGAGGCCGCACAGTCTGAAGAAGGCGGAAGGAGGGGAGTGAAGACAGGCGAAGATATGCACTGCTCGTGCCCATCAATCACACCCTCGCAGTCAAAATAAGTAAGACAACGAGGGGCGTTGTGTCGGGCAGGGCGGACGCACAGGCACAGGCAGCCAATCAACGATGTCAGAAGACGGCCAGCGTTACCAATGGGGGTGCTGCGTGTCATTAAAAAGGAAAGTCACACCTCAGGGACACTGTAATGGTCTCTAATGAGACACATTTTGTACGTGTTGAGTTCGACGTGGGCAAGGAGAAAAAGTCAGCCACCTTGTACAAATGTAGCATTACTGCTGTACAAGGTGGCTGTTATACATAGAAACACCTGGGGGGGGCAGGGTCCCTTTAACTTCAGTTCAGGTGCCTGCGTGGCGTTTGCAGGACACGTTGCCGGCTACACAGCAGGGGAACAGCTGGCGTTGCTGAACCCCACTGACACATTGGCTGGTGTTTTTCTCTGTGCAGCTAGCACTTCTGGGCAAATACTGGCGGTGTTAGAGCCCAGGGTCAGCAGGAGGAGGAGAGGAGCAGAGTGTAGGCCGAAGCCTGCACTGGTGGCAGCTTTAGGTCTGTTGTGTCTGCGTGGCGTTTGCAGGACACGTTGCAGGCTACACAGCAGGGGAACAGCTGGCGTTGCGGAACCCCACTGACACATCAGCGAATGTTTTTTCTGTGTAGACAACACTTCCAGGTGACAACTGACAGTGTTGAAACCCAGGGAATCAAAGAGGAGCAAAGTGTAGGCCAAAGCCTGCACTGGAGGCAGGAAAAAGTCTGTTATTGTGCCAGCGTGGCTTGTGCTGGACACGTTGCCGGCTACACAGCAGAGGAGCAGCTGGCGTTGCTGAACCCCACTGACACATTGGCGTGTGTTTTTCTCTGTGCAGCTAGCACTTCCGGGCAACAACTGGCGGTGTTAGAGCCCAGGGTCTGCAGTAGGAGCAGAGTGTAAGCCGAAGCCTGCAGTAGAGCAAGTTGAAAGGGAACCTTTAACCCCCCCCAGGCATTTGTTGCTGAAAGAGCAATCTTGTACAGCAGTAATACTGCACATGGAAAATGGTGGCTCTTTAAATTATGCTCCTTGCAAACGCTGAAGTACACACTCATATAATGTGTCCCCTCACACCGTTAAACCGTCCCGGAGGTGGGACTTTCCTTTGTAATGTGACACAGCACAGCCGTCATTCCAACCCCCTTGGTGCCGTGCGCCACCTCCTCAACGTTGTTTGATTCTGTCACGGAGCCCGCGCTGTAATGTTATCCCTTGGCCATGCACACTTAGCGGTGCTCGTCTTCTGACATTATTTAGGTGTCAGGCTGGCAGTGCCTGTGCGTCCAAGCTGCCCGAGATCCAACCTCGCAGTGTCATCTAATGTAATCCCACTGCGGGCCTGGGATCCATGGGCATGCGCAGTGCATATCATCGCCTCTCACTCCCCTCCTTCCTGCTTCTTCAGACTGTGCGGCGTCACGGCCGTGGCATGCTATTAGGGATCAGCTGACGCCGCCTAGTCTGAAGAAGCGTGAAGAAGGGGAGTGAGAGGCTAGTATATGCACTGCGCATGGCCATGGATACCAGACCCACTGTGGGATCACATTAGACGACACTGCGAGGTGGGATTTCGGGCAGCGTGGACGCACAGGCGCAGCCAGGACGACAACAAATGATGTCAGAGGACGGGCAGCGCAAACTGTGCATGGCCAAGGGATAACATAACAGCGCAGGGTCCGTGACAGAATAAAACAACGGTAAGGAGGCAGCGCACGGAGCCAAGGGGGTAGGAATGACGGCTGTGCTGCGTCACATTACAAAGGAAAGTCCCACCTTCGGGACGGTTTGACGGTGTGAGGGGACACATTTCATGAGTGTGTAGTTCAGCGTTTCCAAGGAGCATAATTTAAAGAGCGACCTTTTCCTTGTGCAGTATTAGTGCTGCACAAGGTGGCTCTTTCAGTAACAAATGCCTGGGGGGGGGGACAGGTTCCCTTACATTTTAGTTGTGCCAGCGTGGCGGTCGCATGACATGTTGCCGGATACACAGCTGGGGATCAGTTGACGTTACTGAACGCCAATAACAGAGGAGCGACTGTTGACTGTGCAGGCAGCACTTCCAGGCACCAACTGGCGGTGTTAGAGCCCAGGGACAGCAGGAGGAGCAGATTGGAGGTATTGCCGCACACACAGCTGGGGATCAGCTGACGTTACTGAACCCCAATAACAGAGGAGCGACTGTTGACTGTGCAGACAGCACTTCCAGGCACCAACTGGCGGTGTTAGAGCCCAGGGACAGCAGGAGGAGCAGATTGGAGGTATTGCCGCACACAAAGCTGGGGATCAGCTGACGTTACTGAACCCCAATAACAGAGGAGCGACTGTTGACTGTGCGGACAGCACTTCTAGGCACCAACTGGCAGTGTTAGAGCCCAGGGACAGCACGAGTAGCAGAGGAACAGAGTGTAGGCCGAAGTCTGATTGGAGCAAGTTGAAAGGGAACCTTTAATCCCCCCCCAAGACGTTTGTAGCTGAAAGAGCCATCTTGTGCAGCACTAAGGATGCAAAAGGAAAAGGTTGCTCTTTTAATTATGCTCCTTGCAAACACAGAAGTAAACACTTAAAATGTGTTCCCTGATACCGTAAAACCATCCCGGAGGTGGGAATTTCCTTCGTAATGGGACACAGCACAGCTGTCATTCCTATCCCCTTGGTGCCGTGCGCTGCCTCATCAGCATTGTTTTAAGCTGTCACGGAGCCTGCGCTGTTATGTTATCCCTTGGCCATGCACACTTAGCGGAGCCCGTCTTCTGACATCATTTAGGTGTCAGGCTGTCAGTGCCTGTGCGTCCACGCTGCCCGAGATCCCACCTCGCAGTGTCGTCTAATGTAATCCCACTGCGGGCCTTTGATCCATGGGCATGCACAGTGCATATCCTCGACTCTCACTCCCCTCCTTCCCTCTTCTTCAGACTGTGCGGCGTCACAGCCGTGGCATGCTATTAGGGATCAGCTGACGGCACACAGTCTGAAGAAGGCGGAGGGAGATGAGCGAGAGCCTGAGGGGAAAATATGCACTGCGCATGCCCATGGATCCCAGGCCCGCAGTGTGATTCAATCAGAAGACACTGCGAGGCGGGATCTCGGGCAGCGCGGCCGCACAGGCGCAGCCAGCCTGACACCAAATTATGTCAGAAGACAGGCAGCGCAAGGCCAAGGGATAACAGAACTGCGCAGGCTCCGTGACAGCTTAAAACAACGCTAAAGAGGCAGTGCACGGCACCAAGGGGGTAGGAATGATGGCTGTGCTGCGTCACATTACGAAGGAAAGTCCCAGCTCCGGGACGGTATAACGGTATCAGTGAACACATTTTAAAAGTGTTAAGTTCTGCGTGTGCAAGGAGCTAAACTAAAAGAGCTACGTTTTCCTTGTGCAGCATTACTGCTGCACAAGGTGGCTCTTTCAGTAACAAATGCCGGGGGGGGGGACAGGTTCCCTTACATTTAGGTTGTTGTGCCAGCGTGGCGGTAGCAGGACACATTGCCGGCTACACAGCTGGGGATCAGCTGACGTTACTGAAACCCAATAACACTGGGTCGTATGTTTTGATTGTGCAGCCTGCACTTCTGAGCCGCAACTGGCGGTGTTGGAGCCCAGGAATAGCAGTTCAGGTGGTAGAAAGATGAACACATCAGGAGACCTGGATGACACCCAATTACTTAATCAGGCAGAGGAGTGGCAAATTCCTGCGAGATCCAGGCCTGGTTCATTTTCAGAAAAGTAAGCCGGTCAACTTTATCGGAGGATAGTCGCATGCGACGGTCTGTTAGTACACCACCTGCGGCACTAAAGACACATTCTGATAAGACACTAGCCGCAGGGCAAGCCAGCACCTCCAATGCATACTGGCTTAGCTCTGGCCATGTATCCAGCTTAGAGACCCAAAACTTGAAAGGGGAAGAGCCGTCTGGGAGTACAGTAAGAGGGCAAGACATGTAGTCTGTCACCATCTGACGGAACCGTTGCCTCCTGCTGACTGGAGCCGCCGGTGATGGTGTAGACATTTGGGGCAGGCACACAAAAGTTTGCCACAGTTGTGCCATACTGGTATTGCCTTGGGCAGAGGCACTGCTTCTGCTCCCTCTTTGTGCAGAGCCTCCTCCACTGCCTCGATGCACTGAGCTGCTTTGTAAAGCACTAGCAGCACTCCTCTCAGTTGGACTGGAGAAGAAGATGGAATTCACCAGTGTGTCGTGGTACTCCCGCATTTTACGCTCCCGGGTCAACGCTGGGATGAGGTTTTGGACGTTGTCCCGGTAGCGAGGATCGAGGAGGGTGAACACCCAATAATCAGGCATGTTGAGAATGTGGTCGATGCGGAGGTCGTTTCTCAGGCACTGCAGCATGAAATCAACCATGTGCTGCAGACTGCCAACTGGCCCAGAAACGCTGTCCCCTGCTTGAGACATGATCTCTGCCCGCTCGTCATCACCCCACCCTCGCTGTACACACTGACCACTGGACAATTGTGTAACTCCCTCCTCTGGACGGAGCTCTTCCTCCTCCATTGACTCCTCCTCATCCTCCTCACAAAGTGGCCCCTGCCTACCCCTTTGTGAGGAACCACGTGGCGCTGACTCTCCAGAAGCTGATGGAAAAGGTGACTCCTCATCCTCCACCTCTTTCCACAACATCATCCCTTAACGCTTGCAGTGTTTGTTGAAGCAGGCAGATAAGGGGACAGTCATGCTGACTAGTGCATCATCTGCACTTGCCATCCGCGTGGAATAATCGAAAGGACGCAAAACCTGGCAGACGTCCTTCATAGTGGCCCACTCTGTGGTTGTGAAGTCTGATCGGCGCTGACTGCGACTTCTTTGCGCCTGATGCAGCTGGTACTCCATTACCGATTGCTTCTGCTCACACAACCGCTCCAACAGATGTTACGTGGAATTCCACCTGGTAGGTAGGTCACATATGATGCGGTGTTCCGGAAGGCGGAATCGGCGCTGCAGAGCAGCAATGCGGGATCTTGCCAAGCTGGAACGCCGCAAGTGAGCACACTCTAGGCGGACCTTGTGCAGCAGTGCATCAAGATCCGGATAGTCCCTCAGAAAACTCTGCACAACCAAATTGAGCACATGTGCCAGACATGGGATGTGAGTGAGGTTACCAATGGCCAAAGCTGCCACCAGATTTCGGCCATTGTCACATACTACCATGCCTGGCTGGAGATTCGCTGGCACAAACCACACATCGCTCTCCTGCTTGATGGCATTCCAGAGCTCCTGCGCTGTGTGGCTTCGATTCCCCAAAGAAACTAGTTTCAAGACGGCCTGTTGACGTTTGGCCACGGCTGTGCTCATGTCGGTCGTAACAGGTAAACATTCACGGGTCCATGTGGAGGTGAACTGTGACGGCTCCTGCAGCGATGATTCTGAGGAACTTGTGTATGAGGAGGAGTCAATGCGTACAGACTGGATTCCTGCAATCCTTGGAGTGGGCAGGACACGTCCTGTGCCACTCGCACGATCTGTACCTGGCTCAACAACATTAACCCAATGGGCAGTGAGGGAAAGGTATCGCCCCTGTCCATGTTGACTGGTCCATGCATCGGTGGTGAGGTGGACCTTGCTACTGACGGCGTTCAGTAGCGCGTGTTTTATGTGTCCCTCCACATGCTTGTGCAGGGCAGGGACAGCTTGCCTGCTGAAGTAAAAGCGGCTGGGCACCTTGTACTGTGGGACTGCCAATGCCATCAAGTCACGGAAGCTGTCAGTCTCCACCAGCCTGAATGAGAGCATTTCCAGTGACAGAAGTTTGGCAATGCCTGCATGCAGAGCCTGTGCTCGGGGGTGGTTGGCCGAGAATGCCCGCCTTTTCTCCCATGCCTGTACTACCGATGGCTGTAGACTAGGCTGGGAGTGTGAGGATGACTGGGAACTTGGTGCTGTGGGTGGAATTACACTAGGTCTCTGGACAACAGTGCCAGAGGTTCTTCCATGGCGATCCTGGGAGGAAGCCGAACCAGCTGTGTGAGAGCTGGAGGAAGAGGCAACACAAGCTGAAGAGGTGGTAGCTGCCGCTGTTGGTTGGCCTAGGTCTTCAGTGTGTTTTTGTAACTCCACCGCGTGCCTGGTCCGCACATGTTTCCACATATTTGTGGTCTTGAGGTTGCTGACACTTTTACCTCTTTTGACTTTCTGATGACACAGCTTGCATTTGACAAAACAAATGTCATCTGCAACTGTGTCAAAAAAGGACCAGGCACTGCAAGTCTTGGGAGCGCCCTTTTTGGCTTTTGGAAGAGACAGGCTCCTAACGGGTGCCAAAGTGGAGGCTACAGGCTCCGCAGTCTTCCCCCTCCCTCTCCCTCTTTGGCCCGTTAGGGGAATCTCTTCCTCAGAGCTGCTCCCACCACCTTCCTGTTCCTCATGCCACGATGGGTCAAGGACCTCATCATCTCCACTACCCTCTGCCACCAACTGCTCCTCCTGGGTAGTCTCGGCAGCACAGTACGCACCAGAAAGCGGCACCTGAGTTTCATCATCAGATGCGTACTGTGCTGTGGTCACCGGAGGCACTGGCCCACCCACCTCTTCAGAGTCAGAGAGACAAAGCTATTGGGCATCACTGCACACTGCCTCTTCTTCCATTTCTCCAATGCTGCTTGGCTGGCCCCCTGTTTCCACGCCAAGAGATTCAGAGAACAGAAGTAGAGACGGCTCCTGTCCTGGGCTCTCTGACTGCCTGGCCAATTTGGCAGGTGGTGAAGAGACAGATGGCTGGTCTCCAGAGGTCTGTGCCTGAGAGGATGTGGCACTAATTGAAGTTGATGCCAATGCGTTAGCTGCCATCCATCCGACAACGGCTTCAATTTGATCTTCACGCAGCAGTGGTGCACGGCGCTCTCCGACAAAGCTGCGCATGAAGGACTGTTCCCTGCTGAAACTGAGTGATGATGAGTCACCGGTGCCCGCAGCAGGCACAGAATCACCACGTCCTCTCCCTGCTCCTCTACCTGCTCCGCGCCCACGCCCACTTGCCTTACTCCCTGGCCTCTTCATCTTGGTTGACAGATAAAGATAAGCAGAAAAGTACTAAGGCCTTAGTGTGCTTATTCCTGAAATGCTCCTCCTAACAGGTGTAAGAAACACAAATTTTGTAAAGTGTGGACTAGACTTTATTATTGATAAAATGTGGCCTACACAAGTGTTAACTGTTAAGTGGTGTTTGGTGAACTTTACTTTTTTTTTCTGCAGATCGGGCTACAGAGCGAGTTTAACTCACACGGAGACCGTGCAGACAGCCGTAAACGGCGCTGCAAGGCCCAAAAACACTCCTCTAGGTTATCCTATGTAGTGTTTTTCCACAATTTAGCTGGAGACGGGTGGAAAGACACTAATAGGAAATTTTAGAAAAAATTTGCAGCAGGCTGCACTATTTGCAAAAAAGGACAAGTTATTTAACGGTATGAGGCAGTGACGCACCCTGAGCTGAATACAACCGGCTGTGGCTGCACACAGACTACAGGGCGAGCTGCGCTCACATGGAGACCGTGCAGACAGCCGTAAACGGCGCTGCAAGGCCCAAAAACCCTCCTCTAGGTTATCCTATGTAGTGTTTTTCCACAATTTAGCTGGAGACGGGTGGAAAGACATTAATAGGAAATTTTAGAAAAAATTTGCAGCAGGCTGCACTATTTGCAAAAAAGGACAAGTTATTTTACGGTATGAGGCAGTGACGCACCCTGAGCTAAATACAACTGGCTGTGGCTGCACACAGACTACAGGGTGAGCTGCGCTCACACGGAGACCGTTCAGGCAGCCGTAAATGGCGCTGCAAGGCTCAAAAACCCTCCTCTAGGTTATCCTATGTAGTGTTTTTCCACAATTTAGCTGGAGACGGGTGGAAAGACACTAATAGGAAATTTTAGAAAAAATTTGCAGCAGGCTGCACTATTTGCAAAAAAGGAAAAGTTATTTAACGGTATGAGGCAGTGACGCACCCTGAGCTGAATACAACCGGCTGTGGCTGCACACAGACTACAGGGCGAGCTGCGCTCACACGGAGACCGTGCAGACAGCCGTAAACGGCGCTGCAAGGCCCAAAAACACTCCTCTAGGTTATCCTATGTAGTGTTTTTCCACAATTTAGCTGGAGATGGGTGGAAAGACACTAATAGGAAATTTTAGAAAAAATTTGCAGCAGGCTGCACTATTTGCAAAAAAGGACAAGTTATTTAACGGTATAAGGCAGTGACGCACCCTGAGCTGAATACAACCGGCTGTGGCTGCACACAGACTACAGGGCGAGCTGCACTCACACGGAGACCGTGCAGACAGCCGTAAACGGCGCTGCAAGGCCTAAAAACCCTCCTATAGGTTATCCTATGTAGTGTTTTTCCACAATTTAGCTAGAGACGGGTGGAAAAACACTAATAGGAAATTTTAGAAAAAATGTGCAGAAGGCTGCACTATGAGCAAAAAAGGACAATGGATAGAACAGTATGAGGCAGTGTGAACCCCCCCTGAGCTGAATACAACCGGGTATATGGCTGCACACAGACTACAGAGTGAGCTGCACACACACACACACACAGAGACCTTGCAGAACGCTGTTAAAACAGCGCTGCAAGGCAAGAGCAAGGTGAACACACAGCGTTTGCTAAATTAGCCTGGGAAAAGCGCAATGAAGCAATTCGCTATCTCAACTGGCCCTCAGTTAGAACACAGCGTCCTGTCCCTAACTGAAATCACAGCAGAGTGAGCGCAAAATGGCGGCAGCGTTTTTTATAGTGCAGAGTGACATCATTTCAGCAGCCAATCACAGCCTTGCCAGTACTTACATGCCCACCATGCTAAACAGGATGTGCCCACACTTCCATTCATTCCTCATTGGCTGCTGCGTGCAGTTTTGAATTCTGGGAACTTCCGATTCCGGTATCCGATACGCGGGAAATATCGGAATTCGGTATCAGAATTCCGATACCGCAAATATCGGCCGATACCCGATACTTGCGGTATCGGAATGCTCAACACTACTCGGCGAGTAATTATGTATTTGCCTCAGTATATTTGAGTGACCCACCCAGGATGTTTGGCACTTTATTTGCAGCCAATGAACATGCTAGGCTGGCTTGCAAATCACAGTAATGCCAGCACCATCTTTGGTGTGGCATTACTGTGATTGGCTGGCCTACCAGCATCATAGGGACTATTTAAAGGCTGCCAGCGCCATCTTGTGCACATTGCAACTGGAAACAGAGTAGGGAGAGTGCAGTTTCAGCGTAGGTAGAGTAAAAGAAGCGCAGGGGGAGTTATAGGATGTTATAGTTAGCATTATTCATTCAAAAAAGCTCTTTTCAGAGCTGAAGATTTTTAAGAGATTACTTGTTTGTTAGGTGGCAATTTAAGTAGGTAGAAATTTAATAGGAGAGAGGGTGAAAGGCAGGTACCTAGGTGTTCTCATCATTTCAGATACATGCAGAAGATCTCTACTCTTTTCCACTGTGTTGTATAGTAATTAGTATTAGGAACAGACTGTGGGATTAGGGTGAAAATGTGAGGGTTTCATCCACTACCAAGCATAAAAGCCAGCTATTTGTAGAGGGAAATAATATTAGGTAGTAACAGAATGTACATTTTTGGGAGCTACATAATATTCCTGTGTAGCAGCCTATGCTGTACTTTTTTTAATGCAAAAATAAAACTCCTCAGTGCCAGCATATAGTAACATCAGTTTTAAAATCTAATTGCTTAATAATATTCCTCATCAATTGGTTAAATACCTAATCTCTGTCTAGCAGTTGTGCGACTGGCGCAAAACCTCTTGAGCTATGGAAAAGTCACTATTTACCAGTAATTTCCCTGAGCCTGTTGTTGGCGTGCCTCATAAAGATGATGTAAAAAAATCCCCCCAGAAAAGTTTGCTTAAAAAATAGCGTACTTTTATCTAGCAGTTGTGCGACTGGCGCAATCCGGGTACAGATAATCTTAAGTGACAATTTAGCAGGGACAATAATCTTCATTACTCCGCATTTGGAGTGTGTCAGCAAGGCAATCTTTAAAAAAAATCATAATTTTCTATTGGTTAAAAAAATAGCGTAACTTTAGCAGTTGTGTGACTGCTGCAATCCGAGCAGAGATTATCAAATGTCACAAATTAGCAGTGGCAATAATTTTCATGACTCCACTGTTGGAGTCTGTCAGCAAGGCGATCTAAAACACAATCCTTATTTTTTCTGGATTTAATAAGTAGTATATCTTTATCTAGCAGTTGGGCGAGAGATGCAATCCGAGTAGAGATAATCTTACGTGACAATTTAGCAGCGGCAATAATTTTCTTTAGTCCCCTGTTGGAGTGTGTCAGCAAGGCAAACGATACAAGTTTCACAATTGAAAAATGGCCCAAATTTTCACAAATTACAAAACATTAGCCACGAGGGGGAGCAGATGATTTCCTTAACAAAATCGGTTTGGATAGTAAGGGATGGATGATAAGACAACTTCACAAAAATACATTTCGGTTGCTTTTGCGTTATGTTGCTGTCATCTGTAGAGCTTACAAAGTCTGAGGAAATCCAGCCCTTGTTCAATTTTAGAAGAGTCAGCCTATCTGCATTTTCCGTTGACAGGCGTGTGCGCCTATCCGTTATGATTGCACCAACCAAAATAAAAACCTGCTCAGTCAACACATTTGTGGCAGGGCATGGCAGCACCTCCAAGGTGTACAAGGAGAGATCGGGCCAAATGTGTAGCTTGCACAACCAAAAGTTAAAGGGCACTGAAGAATAAGGAAGGATGCTGATATGGTCACTTAAGAAGTCCTTCACCATCTTGGTCAACTTCTCCCTCCTCGTCATAGTTACACCCACTGAGAGCCTTGCTGATATGATGGTCTCATGAAAATGGCCCAGTTGGTTGAAATTACTCCCCCCGGAGATGCACCGGGTGTGCCTGGTCCTCCTTTGTTATCCTTGTGAGTGAAAAGAGCCAATACCTCTGCCAGCAGCATTGTCTGAGGGAAATATTTTTAGCAAGTCTTCCACAATGGCCCTCTGGCATGCCTGCACTGAAAATGACATGTCTGCCTCCGTCATGAGAGAAGGAAATTTCTCCTTGTACAGCGGGCCAGGAAAGGTGCACAGCCAGTATTTCAAGTTGGACAAAATGTCTTTCACGCCAGGGTCTTAGGAAAGGCATTAACTCTGCCATGTGTGGCAGACTACAAAAAAATTAAATGTTCATTGTCCTAACCAGGAAGAACACTTACCATCCTCTCCTCCCCACAAGGCATAGCCTCCTCATCCTCCTCCTAATCCTCTGTAAAAGCATGAAGCTGGGATTGGGAGTCCCGCCTGTAGCAGAATCCAAATACTCCTGTTCCTCCACATCCTACTCCTCTTCCTCATCATCATCCAATGTGGCTTGAGAATATTGTGTGAGGCTGAGCTGTGTGGTATCAGCCACTGTAAATTCTGGGCTGCTGTTCCGAGTCTCCTGTTGCAGGGGGAAGGAAATTGAGGATGTAGGAGACCCAGGACCTGCAGAGAGGGGGCGTGGTGAGTCAGGAGAGTATAAGGAGGTTTGCACGGGAAAAAAGAAGGGCATCCTGCCAGAGGGCTGAGTGAGATTGCATTACGGATATCCAGATGATGGCGGCTGCACAGAGGCACATACACCGATTGGAATATTGCAGAGATCTTCTCTCTTTAGCTCCATGGTTAAATGTACTAGGGGCTCAGCATGGGAAACTGGTGACCTCCCGCTGCTGCCAGAAGTAGGACCACTTGTGAGGTGGGGGAGACTGAAGACTCAGTACTGGCCTCAGCTGGCAGCCAAACAGCCATCGGACTCTGAGAGAAACTGACGACCGAGTCACGATAAGTGAAACTATTAGACTGCTACTCTGAATAACTGTTACCCTATTTAACCCTTAGCCATTTAACTTTATTTTCCTTGTTTTCTCCCTGTGAGGAGATTATTCCTGTTTAGATAAAGTGAATAATTGTTTAACCCTTGCTCTGTGCGTCTGTGTCACTGCATTCGTGTATCTGTGTTACATACAGTAAAACCCAGGAGTTTTTCCTTCAGCATATTAAATGTTGCAAGGGGTTAACAGCCAATTTATTATACGGGCTGGGTTTTTTGTGGACAACCATAGAGTGAGTGGGAGGTGGTCCACCTTATCTGCACCCCAGGGTGTGGTCTGGGGTTTAAATTGCTGACCTCCAGAGGCAGTGAGTGTTCAGTGTCTGGAGAGAAGTGATTGTGCTGGAACCGATCTGAACCGTGTGTGTCATGCTAACTGTGAACGAGAGGAACCCCGCTACCAGAGGAACTGTGCTTTGCACTACCATTTTGTTTTGTTTTCCTGTTTTGCCCAAAAGGCAAGTATTTGTTTTTCTTCACATTGGTTCATGCTGCCTATAATAAACAAAGGAAGTTCCCGTGTCTCCCTCCGTGCACCACTGAGTAAGTCAATCTACCAGGGGACATCATAATATTGGGTTGGGTAACTGTGTGAAATTATACTGAGGGGTCAGTGTGATGGCATTATACTGTGTGAGGTGGAAAATCTGTGGAGTCTTACTGTAGAGTCATTATAGTGTGGATGTGAAGGACATTGTGGGAGCAAATTGAGGTGGATTTATTGTAATGTATTATACTGTGTGGGAGTGTTTTAGGGGACATAATATTGTATTGGGGCTATGAAACGGGTATTATAGTGGGTGAAAACACTATATGTCACAATATATTACTGTTCCTGTTTAAAAAAAATTACAACATAAAATAAGACAAGAAATAAAAGTGACTTAAAAAATGCAAAGGTTGAATTGGTCTCAAAAACTTTTGCTCAGAGAAGAAAATGCATGTTTGTCTCCTACTGGTTTCCCAGCTTTAGAGCATAAATCAGTGTCATCAAAAGCCAATGTTGATGTGGTAAACCAGGCATTGTGTGGCATATCTTGGAACCACAGATAAGAGATAGATAGGCTCATATATTTGAGTGGAATTGCATTATACTTGAATTTTACAAAATTCTGCATTCAACAAAATATGGATTTTTTGTAATTCACTTCCATGCAGAATCAGCAAATTTGCAGCTGCTGGCTGCCATTTTATCTAAACTGTAAAGCGTAATAAAAAGGGTAAAAAAAAAAGTATTTTATTTACCTTGGCTCATTTCTCCAGCCCATCCACTGTTCACCGTCAAGTCTGGTGCTCCTTGCTTCTTCTGATCATGGGCCACATTAGCCTTGCCGGGCCTCGTCAGGGACAAAATTCCTTGACTGGTGTGAAGAGGCCTGGAGATGCAGCAGTCGTGGAGGCAATCAGAAGATTCAACAAAGACTGGGCAGTTGAGGGTGAGAAGTGGATGGCAAGAAGGTGAGCTCTAAGGTGAATATAATTTTCCTTTTTTAATGTTAATTTGCTCCGGGGTGCCATTAATAAGGGGAGTTAAAGTTAAGGAAAATAATTTCCATGCAAATCAAATCTCCTGGGAAAATTCATGCGTACAAGGCGAATTTGAATTGTGTCTGATCCACGCATGCCTACCTGGATCACTTCTTTCCAGCTACAAGTACTGGGCCATTTTTTATTTTGAAATTTAAAGAGACAAGTGTGACAGTGTGACTGCACTTTCTGCTTTTTCTATGGTAAAATGACACTTCATTCTTTGCAAACCATTTTGATATTATCATGCAAACTAACATGAATGACAAAATGAGGCAACTATTATATACAAGAAGCACAAAATATGAACGGCACTAGGTGTTATCGCAGCAGGCGGTGTAGCCGCAGCCTGAGGATTCCACTGCAAGACTCCTATAGCACGTATATAGTCTGCAATGTTCGGGTGGTGCTCAGCATAAAAAGCAGTGAACAAATATCCAAGGAGAAAAAGGAAAACTGCGGCACTCACCCAGGTAGATTGCGAATCAAAGTCCTTTATTCATCGTAACGTAACAACGGACATAGTAAGGAGAGGCGGCTGGGAGAGATCAGCGGTGCGGGGAGAAAGAACAGGACTACGATCGTTTCGCGCTTGTCCTGGACCCGTGGAAGCACACAAGCGCGAAACGATCATAGTCCTGTTCTTTCTCCCCGCACCGCTGATCTCTCCCAGCCGCCTCTCCTTACTATGTCGGTTGTTACGTTATGATTAGGGTTGAGCGACCTTGACTTTTTTAGAGTCGAGTCAGGTTTCGCAAAACCCGACTATCTCAATAGTCGGGTCGAGTGAAATCGGCCGATTATGACGTAAAGTTGGGATCGACCGAAACACGAAACCCAATGCAAGTCAATGGGGCAGCATAGTCGGCAGTGAGTGGGGGCCAGGAAAACACCTAGAGTGCCCATTTTAATGCCAAAACCATGCATTCTTCTTAATAAAGCTTGTCAATCTTAATTTCCCTTATAATAATAGTTAAGGTAAGGTAAGTATTTAAACTTTGCAAGTGCTATGATCCTGAGCAAGCAGGGGGGGCCCACTCGTTGGCATTGGCACTGGCACAGGGCCCCTCAAAGTACGGTGGTGTGTTTGCGCGGCGGGGGCGCCTCCCACCGGCAGCGACACTTTTGCGTACTATGAGGGGCCCTGTGCCAGTGACGTCGCCAACGAGTATTCCTCCCCCCACCTGATGAAGGAACCTGCACTTTCATCTGCACCTTCCTCTTTGTCTCCGTGTAAGGTGGTATGGTATGCCGGAAGAGGAACCTGACTTTCAGCAGGGTCACAATCTTGCTGTGTAGCGTGCATGGGGAATGTTGCGTTATGTGTCAATGTACCAGCAGACTCATCTATCACTGGCTGGGCAATGGGCAGGATGAGGAGGAAACACAGATATAGGCCCAAAGAATAAAGTGGTTTAAATGCAGTTCAAAATTGGTAAGAGGACTAACCAGGGGGCATTGCTTTGTTCAGTGGAGGACAACTGTTATGAGAGGCTGACACAGAGAGTAGGCCCAAATCAGTAATTAGTCTAAATGCAGTTCGAAATTGGCAACAGTAGTAAACAGGCGGCACAGCTTTGTTCAGTGGAGAACAGCAAGGAGCGGCAGACACCAATAGTAGGCCCCAACCCAACTAGTAGGCCAAATGCAGTCTAACATTAACAACTACTTAACGAGAGCCTGAAAATGGAATTTCAGGACAGGAAACCAGGAGAACAGCAAGGAGCGGCAGACACTGTTAGTAGGCCCCAACCCAGCTAGTAGGCCAAATGTAGTTGTTCCATTTAACAACTATTTAACAAGAGCCTGAAGATAGAAGCTCAGGAAAGGCAACCTGGAGAACACCTTGGAGCGGAAGACACCGTCTCTACAACCCAGACCCAACTTGTAGGCCGAATGCAGTGTTGTTTTCAACAACTACTTAAGAAGAGCCTCAAGATTGAAGCAATGGAGAGGCAACCTGGGGAACACCTTGGAGTGGAACACACCGTCTCTACACCCCTGACCCAACTTGTAGGCCGCATGCAGTGTTGTTTTCAACAACTACTAAACGAGAGCCAGAAGATTGAAGCAATGGAGAGGCAACCTGGAGAACACCTTGGAGCAGCAGACACTGGTAGTAGGCCCCAACCCAAGTACTAGCCCTACTGCAGTTAGATTTACAAAAAAATACTAAACGAGAGCCTGAAGATCAAAGCTCAGAAAAGGCAACCCAGAGAACACCTTGGAGCGGCATACACTGGTAGTAGGCCCCAACCCAAGTACTAGCCCTACTGCAGTTAGATTTAAAAAAAACTACTAAACGAGAGCCTGAAGATCAAAGCTCAGAAAAGGCAACCCGGAGAACACCTTGGAGCGGCAGACACTGGTAGTAGGCTTTGAACCCAAAATTTGGTCAATGGAGTTTATAAAATGTTCCAGGGGTACACAGGCAGCATTGGTGTGGTAAGCGGAGGACAATTTCTATTTGGGACTGCAGACAGACTTAGTAGGCTGTCCCCTGTGGACCATGCATCCACAACATTAACCCAGTGCGCCGTAATGGACATGTAACCTTTCTTGGACATGCCTACTGGTCCATGCATCTGTTGTCAGGTGCACCTTTCTACTATTAGATAGCCTGAGAGCATGGACAATGCGGATTTTTATATGATGGTGGAGGGCTGGGATGGCTTTTCTCGCAAAAGAAGTGACGACTGGGTAGCTCTTACCGTGGTACAGCGTAGTCCATCTGGGCTTTATAATTATAAATTAAAGAAAAAAAGTAGGCTGTATGCACTTTGAAATAGGTTCCAGGGGTACACGGGCGGCAGTGGACTGGTCACTGGAGGAGTAGTAGAAAGAAGGGACCGCAGACAGGCTTCGAAGGCCTAACATAAAAAAATTGGGCTGTAGGCACTTTTAAATAGGTTCCAGGGGTACACGGGCAGCATTGGTCTGGTCAGTGGAGGAGTAGTAGAAAGAAGGTACCGCAGACAGGCTTCGAAGGCCTAACATAAAAAAATTGGGCTGTAGGCACTTTTAAATAGGTTCCAGGGGTACACGGGCAGCATTGGTCTGGTCAGTGGAGGAGTAGTAGAAAGAACGGACCGCAGACAGGCTTCGAAGGCCTAACATAATAAAATTGGGCTGTAGGCACTTTATAATTGGTTCCAGGGGTACACGGGCAGCATTGGTCTGGTCAGTGGAGGAGTAGTAGAAAGAAGGGACCGCAAACAGGCTTCGAAGGCCTAACATAAAAAAATTGGGCTGTAGGCACTTTTAAATAGGTTCCAGGGGTACACGGGCAGCATTGGTCTGGTCAGTGGAGGAGTAGTAGAAAGAAGGTACCGCAGACAGGCTTCGAAGGCCTAACATAAAAAAATTGGGCTGTAGGCACTTTTAAATAGGTTCCAGGGGTACACGGGCAGCATTGGTCTGGTCAGTGGAGGAGTAGTAGAAAGAACGGACCGCAGACAGGCTTCGAAGGCCTAACATAATAAAATTGGGCTGTAGGCACTTTATAATTGGTTCCAGGGGTACACGGGCAGCAGTGGTCTGGTCAGTGGAGGAGTAGAAGAAAGAAGGGACCGCAGACAGGCTTTGAAGGCCTAACATAAAAAAAATTGGGCTGTAGGCACTTTAAAATAGGTTCCAGGGGTACACGGGCAGCAGTAGACATGTCAGTGGAGGCCTAGTGGAAGGAGGGACCGCAGACAGGCTTCGAAGGCCTAACATAAAAAAAATTGGGCTGTAGGCACTTTAAAATAGGTTCCAGGGGTACACGGGCAGCATTGGTCTGGTCAGTGGAGGAGTAGTAGAAAGAACGGACCGCAGACAGGCTTCGAAGGCCTAACATAATAAAATTGGGCTGTAGGCACTTTATAATTGGTTCCAGGGGTACACGGGCAGCAGTGGTCTGGTCAGTGGAGGTGTAGTAGAAAGAAGGGACCGCAGACAGGCTTCGAAGGCCTAACATAATAAAAAATTGGGCTGTAGGCACTTTAAAATAGGTTCCAGGGGTACACGGGCAGCAGTGGTCTGGTCAGTGGAGGAGTAGTAGAAAGAAGGGACCACAGAAAGGCTTCGAAGGCCTAACATAAAAAAATTGGGCTGTAGGCACTTTTAAATAGGTTCCAGGGGTACACGGGCAGCAGTGGTCTGGTCAGTGGAGGAGTAGTAGAAAGAACGGACCGCAGACAGGCTTCGAAGGCCTAACATAATAAAGTTGGGCTGTAGGCACTTTATAATTGGTTCCAGGGGTACACGGGCAGAATTGGTGTTGTCAGCGGAGGCCGATTGTAATGAGTGTCTGCCAGTTAGTAGTCCCAAACAATAAATAGATGTTAATCTCTCGCATGACAGCAAAACGAAAGACCACCAAAGGGTGCAATCATTTGGTACTGGGGTGGGCTCCTCTGCGGAGTTTCAGACCTATTAATTTGGCGCAAAGTATTTACTTGGGTAAATATAGGACACTGCCCCGGACTATGTTAAGTACCATCATACATGTCAATACAATGGTATTGTCAGTGGCTGGAATTTAAGGATGTCAGCGCATAGACTAAACATTGGTGGAACTGTGAGAGATAATTGTGCAAGTGGTTTAGCAATGTTTGAGCTGGGGGTGGGGGAACTCTCTTGTGGCCGGCGGTACAGGCCCAGGGCCCCTCATGTTACAACAGTGTGTCTGACGTTGGGTGCGCACCACCACCGCCAGAGACACTTTATTGTACTATGAGGGACCCAGTGGCAGTGCCGTCGATCAAAAGCGGGCACACCCACCTCTTCAGACAAACAGCACTCTCACGGGTGCTGGCGCCAAGTGGCGATACCACGGCCCCGTGTGGGGAGTTTGGCCATTTAGGGAGGGGTAAACATGTCGTATGCTGGACAATCAGGTGCTGCAAATTACGAGATTGGAAAAGTCATTCAGAATAGTCCACAGGCAAGACCTTTTCATAGGAAAGCTAGGTGTCGGCCGGGCAAGGTGGGGCAAAAGATTTCGAAATCCAGTTGTGGTTCATTTTAATGAAGGTTAGATCATCTACATTTTGGGTAGCCAGACGAGTCCTTTTTTCGGTTAATATTGAACCTGCAGCACTGAATACTCTTTCTGATAGGACACTAGCTGCCGGGCAAGCAAGCTCCTGCAATGCATATTCTGCCAATTCTGGCCAGGTGTCTAATTTGGATGCCCAGTAATCAAATGGGAATGACGGTTGAGGGAGAACGTCGATAAGGGATGAAAAATAGTTAGTAACCATACTGGACAAATGTTGTCTCCTGTCACTTTGAATTGATGCTGCAGTACCTGTCCTGTCTGCGGTCATAGCAAAATCACTCCACAACCTGGTCAGAAAACCCCTCTGTCCAACGCCACTTCTGATTTCTGCCCCTCTAACACCTCTGGTCTGCTGGCCCCTGCAGCTCGTGTGAGAACGATCACGGGCGCTGTGTGCTGGGAATGCCTGAAGCAAACGGTCAACAAGAGTTGATTGTTTGGTTGCTAATATTAGTTCCAAGTTCTCATGTGGCATTATATTTTGCAATTTGCCTTTATAGCGAGGATCAAGGAGGCAGGCCAACCAGTAATCGTCATCGTTCATCATTTTTGTAATGCGTGTGTCCCTTTTGAGGATACGTAAGGCATAATCCGCCATGTGGGCCAAAGTTCCAGTTGTCAAATCTGCGGTTGTGCTTGGTTAAGGGGCAGTTTCAGGCAAATCTTCGTCACTTGTGTCCCTCAAAAAACCAGAACCCGGCCTTGCCAAGCCACCAATTTCCAGTGGCCCCGGAAAAGCTTCCTCATTAAAAATATAATCATCCCCATCATCCTCCTCGTCCTCCTCCTCCTCTTTGCCCGCTACCTCGTCCTGTACACTGCCCTGGCCAGACAATGGCTGACTGTCATCAAGGCTTTCCTCTTCCTCTGCTGCAGACGCCTGATCCTTTATGTGCGTCAAACTTTGCATCAGCAGACGCATTAGGGGGATGCTCATGCTTATTATGGCGTTGTCTGCACTAACCAGCCGTGTGCGTTCCTCAAAACACTGAAGGACTTGACACATGTCTTGAATCTTCGACCACTGCACACCTGACAACTCCATGTCTGCCATCCTACTGCCTGCCCGTGTATGTGTATCCTCCCACAAAAACATAACAGCCCGCCTCTGTTCGCACAGTCTCTGAAGCATGTGCAGTGTTGAGTTCCACCTTGTTGCAACGTCTATGATTAGGCGATGCTGGGGAAGGTTCAAAGACCGCTGATAGGTCAGCATACGGCTGGAGTGTACGTGCGAATGGCGGATATGCGAGCAAATTCCGCGCACTTTGAGGAGCAGGTCGGATAACCCCGGATAACTTTTCAGGAAGCACTGCACCACCAGGTTTAAGGTGTGAGCCAGGCAAGGAATGTGTTTCAGTTGGGAAAGGGAGATGGCAGCCATGAAATTCCTTCCGTTATCACTCACTACTAGTGTTGAGCATTCCGATACCGCAAGTATCGGGTATCGGCCGATATTTGCGGTATCGGAATTCCGATACCGAATTCCGATACTTCCCGCGTATCGGATACCGGAATCGGAAGTTCCCAGAATTCAAACTGAACGCAGCAGCCAATGAGGAATGATTGGAAGTGTGGGCACATCCTGTTTAGCATGGTGGGCATGTAACTACTGGCAAGGCTATGATTGGCTGCTGAAATGATGTCACTCTGCACTATAAAAAACGCTGCCGCCATTTTGCGCTCACTCTGCTGTGATTTCAGTTAGGGACAGGACGCTGTGTTCTAACTGAGGGCCAGTTGAGATAGGTAATTGCTTTATTTTCCTTTCCCAAGGCTAATTTAGCAAAACGCTGTGTGTTCTTCACTGTTCACCTTGCTCTTGCCTTGCAGCGCTGTTTTAACAGCGTTCTGCAAGGTCTCTGTGTGCGTGTCTGTGTGCAGCTCACTCTGTAGTCTGTGTGCAGCCATATACCCGGTTGTATTCAGCTCAGGGGGGGGTTCACACTGCCTCACACAGTTGTCCTTTTTTGCTCATAGTGCAGCCTGCTGCACATTTTTTCTCAAATTTCCTATTAGTGTTTTTCCACCCGTCTCCAGCTAAATTGTGGAAAAACACTACATAGGATAACCTAGAGGGGGGTTTTTGGGCCTTGCAGCGCCGTTTACGGCTGTCTGCATGGTCTCTGTGTGAGCGCAGCTCGACCTGTAGTCTGTGTGCAGCCATAGCCGGTTGGATTCAGCTCAGGGTGCGTTACTGCCTCATACCTTGAAAAAAAATTTCCTTTTTTTCAAATAGTGCAGCCTGTTTAACCCCTTTACCCCCAAGGGTGGTTTGCACGTTAATGACCAGGCCAATTTTTACAATTCTGACCACTGTCCCTTTATGAGGTTATAACTCCGAAACGCTTCAACGGATCCTGGTGATTCTGACATTGTTTTCTCGTGACATATTGTACTTCATGATAGTGGTAAAATTTCTTTGATAGTACCTGCGTTTATTTGTGAAAAAAACGGAAATTTGGCGAAAATTTTGAAAATTTTGCAATTTTCAAACTTTGAATTTTTATGCAATTAAATCACAGAGATATGTCACACAAAATACTTAATAAGTAACATTTCCCACATGTCTCCTTTACATCAGCATAATTTTGGAACCAATTTTTTTTTTTGTTAGGGAGTTATAAGAGTTAAAAGTTGACCAGCAATTTCTCATTTTTACAACACCATTTTTTTTTAGGGACCACGTCTCATTTGAAGTCATTTTGAGGGGTCTATATGATAGAAAATGCCCAAGTGTGACACCATTCTAAAAACTGCACCCCTCAAGGTGCTCAAAACCACATTCAAGAAGTTTATTAACCTTTCAGGTGTTTAATAGGAATTTTTGGAATGTTTAAATAAAAATGAACATTTAACTTTTTTACACAAAAAATTTACTTCAGCTCCAATTTGTTTTATTTTACCAAGGGTAACAGGAGAAATTGGACCCAAAAAGTTGTTGTCCAATTTGTCCTGAGTACGCTGATACCCCATATGTGGCAGTAAACCACTGTTTGGGCGCATGGGAGAGCTCGGAAGGGAAGGAGCGCTATTTGACTTTTCAATGCAAAATTGACAGGAATTGAGATGGGACGCCATGTTGCGTTTGGAGAGCCACTGATGTGCCTAAACATTGAAACCCCCCACAAGTGACACCATTTTGGAAAGTAGACCCCCTAAGGAACTTATCTGGATGTGTGGTGAGCACTTTGACCCACCAAGTGCTTCACAGAAGTTTATAATGCAGAACCGTAAAAATAAAAAATCATATTTTTTCACAAAAATTATATTTTTGCCCCCAATTTTTTATTTTTCCAAGGGTAAGAGAAGAAATTGGACCTCAAAAGTTGTTGTCCAATTTGTCCCGAGTACGCTGATACCCCATATGTGGCAGTAAACCACTGTTTGGGCGCATGGGAGAGCTCGGAAGGGAAGGAGCGCCGTTTGACTTTTCAATGCAAAATTGACAGGAATTGAGATGGGACGCCATGTTGCGTTTGGAGAGCCACTGATGTGCCTAAACATTGAAACCCCCCACAAGTGACACCATTTTGGAAAGTAGACCCCCTAAGGAACTTATCTGGATGTGTGGTGAGCACTTTGACCCACCAAGGGCTTCACAGAAGTTTATAATGCAGAGCCATAAAAATAAAACAAAATTTTTTTCCCACAAAAATTATTTTTTAGCCCCCAGTTTTGTATTTTCCCTAGGGTAACAGGAGAAATTGGACCCCAAAAGTTGTTGTCCAATTTGTCCTGAGTACGCTGATACCCCATATGTGGGGGGGAACCACCATTTGGGCGCATGGGAGGGTTCGGAAGGGAAGGAGCGCCATTTGGAATGCAGACTTAGATGGAATGGTCTGCAGGCGTCACATTGCGTTTGCAGAGCCCCTAATGTACCTAAACAGTAGAAACCCCCCACAAGTGACACCATTTTGGAAAGTAGACCCCCTAAGGAACTCATCTTGATGTGTTGTGAGAGCTTTGAACCCCCAAGTATTTCACTACAGTTTATAACGCAGAGCCATGCAAATAAAAAATATTTTTTTTTCCACAAAAATTATATTTTAGCCCCCAGTTTTGTATTTTTCCAAGGTTAGCAGGAGAAATTGGACCCTAAATGTTGTTGTCCAATTTGTCCTGAGTACGCTGATACCCGATATGTGGGGGGGAACCACCGTTTGGGCGCATGGGAGGGCTCGGAAGGGAAGGAGCATCATTTGGAATGCAGACTTAGATGGATTGGTCTGCAGGCGTCACATTGCGTTTGCAGAGCCCCTAATGTACCTAAACAGTAGAAACCCCCCACAAGTGACCCCATATTGGAAACTAGACCCCTCAATGAACTTATCTAGATGTGTTGTGAGAACTTTGAACCCCCAAGTGTTTCACTACAGTTTATAACGCAGAGCCGTGAAAATAAAAAATCTTTTTGTTTTCCCACAAAAATTATTTTTTAGCCCCCAGTTTTGTATTTTCCCAAGGGTAACAGGAGAAATTGGTCCACAAAAGTTGTTGTCCAATTTGTCCTGAGTACGCTGATACCCCATATGTTGGGGTAAACCCCTGTTTGGGCACACAGGAGAGCTCGGAAGGGAAGGAGCACTGTTTTACTTTTTCAACGCAGAATTGGCTGGAATTGAGATCGGACGCCATGTCGTGTTTGGAGAGCCCCTGATGTGCCGAAACAGTGGAAACCCCCCAATTATAACTGAAACCCTAATCTAAACACACCCCTAACCCTAATTCCAACGGTAACCCTAACCACACCTCTAACCCTGACACACCACTAACCCTAATCCCAACCCTATTCCCAACTGTAAATGTAATCTAAACCCTAACTCTAACTTTAGCCCCAACCCTAACTGTAGCCCCAACCCTAACCCTAACCCTAGCCCTAACCCTAGCCCTAACCCTAGCCCTAACCCTAACCCTAGCCCTAACCCTAACCCTAGCCCTAACCCTAGCCCTAACCCTAGCCCTAACCCTAGCCCTAGCCCTAAACCTAGCCCTAACCCTAGCCCTAACCCTAGCCCTAACCCTAACCCTAGCCCTAGCCCTAACCCTAGCCCTAACCCTAGCCCTAACCCTAGCCCTAACCCTAGCCCTAACCCTAACCCTAACCCTAATCCTAGCCCTAACCCTAGCCCTAATGGGAAAATGGAAATAAATGCATTTTTTTTTATTTTTCCCTAACTAAGGGGGTGATGAAGGGGGGTTTGATTTACTTTTATAGCGGGTTTTTTAGCGGATTTTTATGATTGGCAGCCGTCACACACTGAAAGACCCTTTTTATTGCAAAAAATATTTTTTGCAATACCACATTTTGAGAGCTATAATTTTTCCATATTTTGGTCCACAGAGTCATGTGAGGTCTTGTTTTTTGCGGGACGAGTTGACGTTTTTATTGAAAACATTTTCGGGCACGTGACATTTTTTTATCGCTTTTTATTCCGATTTTTGTGAGGAAGAATGACCGAAAGCCAGCTATTCATGAATTTCTATTGGGGGAGGCGTTTATACCGTTCCGCATTTGGTAAAATTGATAAATCAGTTTTATTCTTCGGGTCAGTACGATTACAGCGATACCTCATTTATATCATTTTTTTATGGTTTGGTGCTTTTATACGATAAAAACTATTTTACAGAAAAAATAATTATTTTTGCATCGCTTTATTCTCAGGACTATAACTTTTTTATTTTTTTGCTGATGATGCTGTATGGCAGCTCTTTTTTTGCGGGACAATATGACGCTTTCAGAGGTACCATGGTTATTTACATCTGTCCTTTTGATCGCGTGTTATTCCACTTTTTGTTCGGCGGTATGATAATAAAGCGTTGTTTTTTGCTTCGTTTATTTTTTTTTTTTCTTACGGTGTTTACTGAAGGGGTTAACTAGTGGGACAGTTTTATAGGTCGGGTCGTTACGGACGCGGCGATACTAAATATGTGTATTTTTATTGGTTTTTTTTTTTTATTTAGATGAAGAAATGTATTTATGGGAATAATATATATTTTTTTTTTTCATTATTTTGGAATATTTTTTTTTATTTTTTTTACACATTTGGAAATTTTTTTTTTAACTTTTTTACTTTGTCCCAGGGGGGGACATCACAGATCAGTGATCTGACAGTTTGCACAGCACTCTGTCAGATCACTGATCTGACATGCAGCGCTGCAGGCTTCACAGTGCCTGCTCTAAGCAGGCTCTGTGAAGCCACCTCCCTCCCTGCAGGACCCGGATCCGCGGCCATCTTGGATCCGGGGCTCGAGCAGGGAGGGAGGTGAGGAGACCCTCGCAGCAACGCGATCACATCGCGTTGCTGCGGGGGGCTCAGGGAAGCCCGCAGGGAGCCCCCTCCCTGCGCGGTGCTTCCCTGCACCGCCGGCACATCGCGATCATCTTTGATCGCGGTGTGCCAGGGGTTAATGTGCCGGGGGCGGTCCGTGACCGCTCCTGGCACATAGTGCCGGATGTCAGCTGCGATAAGCAGCTGACACCCGGCCGCGATCGGCGGCGCTCCCCCCGTGAGCGCTGCCGATCGCTATGACGTACTATCCCGTCCAGGGTCAGATAAGCCCAGGGCACCTCGACGGGATAGTACGTCTAAGGTCACAGAGGGGTTAAAATGTAAAAAAAAAATTCCTATTAGTGTTTTTCCACCCGTCTCCAGCTAAATTGTGGAAAAACACTACATAGGAAAACCTAGAGGGTTTTTTTTGGGCCTTGCAGCGCCGTTTACGGCTGTCTGCACGGTCTCTGTGTGAGCGCAGCTCGCCCTGTAGTCTGTGTGCAGCCATAGCCGGTTGGATTCAGCTCAGGGTGCGTTACTGCCTCATACCTTGAAAAAAATTTTCCTTTTTTTCAAATAGTGCAGCCTGTTTAAAATTTAAAAAAAAAATTTCCAATTAGTGTCTTTCCACCCGTCTCCAGCAAAATAGTGGAAAAACACTAGATAGGATAACCTAGAGGAGGGTTTTTGGGCCTTGCAGCGCCGTTTACGGCTGTCTGCACGGTCCCCGTGTGAGTTAAACTTGCTCTGTAGTCCGATCTGCAGGAAAAAAAAAAAGGAAAGTTCACCAAACACAACTTAACACTTGTGTAGGCCACATTTGAAAAATAATAAAGTTTAGTCCACACTTTACAACATTAGTGTTTCTTACACCTGTTAGGAGGAGCATTTCAGGAATAAGCACACTAAGGCCTTAGTACTTTTCTGCTTATCTTTATCTGTCAACCAAGATGAAGAGGGCAGGGAGTAAGGCACGTGGGCGTGGGCGCGGAGCAGGGAGAGGAGCAGGGAGAGGACGTGGTGATTCTGTGCCTGCTGCGGGCACCAGTGACTCGTCGTCACTCAGTTTCAGCAGGGAACAGTCCTTCATGCGCAGCTTTGTCGGAGAGCGCCGTGCACCGCTGCTGCGTGAAGACCAAATTGAAGCCGTTGTCGGGTGGATGGCAGCTAACGCCTCGGCATCGACTTCAGTTAGTGCCACATCCTCTCAGGCACAGAGCACTGGAGAGCAGCCATCTGTCTCTTCACCACCTGCCAAATTGGCCAGGCAGTCAGAGAGCCCAGGACAGGAGCCGTCTCTACTTCTGTTCTCTGAATCTCTTGGCTTGGAAACAGGGGGCCAGCCAAGCAGCATTGGAGAAATGGAAGAAGAGGCAGTGTGCAGTGATGCCCAACAGCTTTGTCTCTCTGACTCTGAAGAGGCGGGTGGGCCAGTGCCTCCGGTGACCACAGCGCAGTACGCATCTGATGATGAAACTCAGGTGCCGCTTTCTGGTGCGTACTGTGCTGCCGAGACTACCCAGGAGGAGCAGTTGGTGGCAGAGGGTAGTGGAGATGATGAGGTCGTTGACCCATCGTGGCGTGAGGAACAGGAAGGTGGTGGGAGCAGCTCTGAGGAAGAGATTCCCCTTACGGGCCAAAGAGGGAGAGGGAGGGGGAAGACTGCGGAGCCTGTAGCCTCCACTTTGGCACCCGTTAGGAGCCTATCTCTTTCCAAAGCCAAAAAGGGCGCTCCCAAGACTTGCAGTGCCTGGTCCTTTTTTGACACAGTTGCAGATGACATTTGTTTTGTCAAATGCAAGCTGTGTCATCAGAAAGTAAAAAGAGGGAAAAATGTCAGCAACCTCATTACCACAAATATGTGGAAACATGTGCGGACCAGGCACGCGGTGGAGTTACAGAAACACACTGAAGATGTAGGCCAACCAACAGCGGCAGCTACCACCTCTTCAGCTCGTGTTGCCTCTTCCTCCAGCTCACGCACAGCTGGTTTTGCTTCCTCCCAGGATCGCCATGGAAGAACCTCTGGCACTGTTGTCCAGAGACCTTGTGTAATTCCACCCACAGCACCACCTTCCCAGTCATCCTCACACTCCCAGTCTACTCTACAGCCATCGGTAGTACAGGCATGGGAGAAAAGGCGGGCATTCTCGGCCAACCACCCCCGAGCACAGGCTCTGAATGCAGGCATTGCCAAACTGTTGTCCCTGGAAATGCTCTCATTCAGGCTGGTGGAGACTGACAGCTTCCGTGACTTGATGGCATTGGCAGTCCCACAGTACAAGGTGCCCAGCCGCTTTTACTTCAGCAGGCAAGCTGTCCCTGCCCTGCACAGGCATGTTGAGGGAAACATAAAACATGCGCTACTGAACGCCGTCAGTAGCAAGGTCCACCTCACCACCGATGCGTGGACCAGTCAGCATGGACAGGGGCGATACGTTTCCCTCACTGCCCATTGGGTTAATGTTGTTGAGCCAGGTACAGATCGTGCGAGTGGCGCAGGACGTGTCCTGCCCACTCCAAGGATTGCAGGAATCCAGTCTGTACGCATTGACTCCTCCTCTTACACAAGTTCCTCAGAATCATCTCTGCAGGAGCCGTCACAGTCCACCTCAACATGGACCCGTGAACGTTTACCTATGACCGACATGAGCACAGCCGTGGCCAAACGTCAGCAGGCCGTCTTGAAACTAGTTTCATTGGGGAATCGAAGCCAAACAGCGCAGGAGCTCTGGAATGCCATCAAGCAGGAGAGCGATGTGTGGTTACTGCCAGCGAATCTCCAGCCAGGCATGGTAGTGTGTGACAATGGCCGAAATCTGGTGGCAGCTTTGGCCCTTGGCAACCTCACTCACATCCCATGTCTGGCACATGTGCTCAATTTGGTTGTGCAGAGTTTTCTGAGGGACTATCCAGATCTTGATGCCCTGCTGCACAAGGTCCACCTAGAGTGTGCTCACTTGCGGCGTTCCAGCTTGGCAAGATCCCGCATTGCTGCTCTGCAGCGCCGATTCCGCCTTCCGGAACACCGCATCATATGTGACCTACCTACCCGGTGGAATTCCACGTTACATATGTTGGAGCGGTTGTGTGAGCAGCAGCAAGCAGTTATGGAGTACCAGCTGCATCAGGCGCAAAGAAGTCGCAGTCAGCGCCGATCAGACTTCACAACCACAGAGTGGGCTACTATGAAGGACGTCTGCCAGGTTTTGCGTCCTTTTGATTATTCCACGCGGATGGCAAGTGCAGATGATGCACTAGTCAGCATGAGTGTCCCCCTTATCTGCCTGCTTCAGCAAACTTTGCAAGGGTTAAGGGATGATGTTGTGGAAGAGGTGGAGGATGAGGAGTCACCTTTTCCATCAGCTTCTGGAGAGTCAGCGCCACGTGGTTCCTCACAAAGGGGTACGCAGGGGCCACTTTGTGAGGAGGATGAGGAGGAGTCAATGGAGGAGGAAGAGCTCCATCCAGAGGAGGGAGCGACACAATTGTCCAGTGGTCAGTGTGTACAGCGAGGGTGGGGTGATGACGAGCGGGCAGAGATCATGTCTCAAGCAGGGGACAGCATTTCTGGGCCAGTTGGCAGTCTGCAGCACATGGTGGATTTCATGCTGCAGTGCCTGAGAAACGACCGCCGCATCGACCACATTCTCAACATGCCTGATTATTGGGTGTTCACCCTCCTCGATCCTCGCTACCGGGACAACGTCCAAAACCTCATCCCAGCGTTGACCCGGGAGCGTAAATTGTGGGAGTACCACGACACACTGGTGAATTCCATCATCTTCTCCAGTCCAACTGAGAGGAGTGCTGCTAGTGCTTTACAAAGCAGCTCAGTGCGTCGAGGCAGTGGGGGAGGCTCTGCCCAAAGAGGGAGCAGAAGCAGTGCCTCTGCCCAAGGCAAGCCCAGTATGGCACAACTCTGGCACACTTTTGTGTGCCCGCCCCAAATGTCTACACCATCACCGGCGGCTCCAGTCAGCAGGAGGCAACGGTTCCGTCAGATGGTGACAGACTACATGGCTTGCCCTCTTACTGTACTCCCAGACGGCTTTTCCCCGTTCAAGTTTTGGGTCTCTAAGCTGGATACATGGCCAGAGCTAAGCCAGTATGCATTGGAGGTGCTGGCTTGCCCTGCGGCTAGTGTCTTATCGGAACGTGTCTTTAGTGCCGCAGGTGGTGTACTAACAGACCGTCGCATGCGACTATCCTCCGATAACGTTGACCGGCTTACTTTCCTGAAAATGAACCAGGCCTGGATCTCGCAGGAATTTGCCACTCCTCTGCCTGATTAAGTAATTGGGTGTCATCCAGGTCTCCTGCTGTGTTCATCTTTCCACCACCTGAACTGCTATTCCTGGGCTCCAACACCGCCAGTTGCGGCTCAGAAGTGCAGGCTGCACAGTAAAAACATACGACCCAGTGTTATTGGGTTTCAGTAACGTCAGCTGATCCCCAGCTGTGTAGCCGGCATTGTGTCCTGCGACCGCCACGCTGGCACAACAACCTAAATGTAAGGGAACCTGTCCCCCCCCCCGTCGTTTGTTACTCAAAGAGCCATCTTGTGCAGCAGTAATGCTGCACAAGGAAAAGGTAGCTCTTTTAGTTTAGCTCCTTGCACACGCAGAACTTAACACTTATAAAATGTGTTCACTGATACCGTTATACCGTCCCGGAGCTGGGACTTTCCTTCGTAATGTGACGCAGCACAGCCGTCATTCCTACCCCCTTGGTGCCATGCGCAGCCTCCTCAGCGTTGTTTTAAGCTGTCACGGAGCCTGCGCTGTTCTGTTATCCCTTGGCCATGCCCTATTTGCGCTGCCTCTCTTCTGACATAATTTGGTGTCAGGCTGGCTGCGCCTGTGCGGCCGCGCTGCCCGAGATCCCGCCTCGCAGTGTCTTCTGATTGAATCACACTGCGGGCCTGGGATCCATGGGCATGCGCAGTGCATATCTTCCCCTCGGGCTCGCGCCCATCTCCCTCCACCTTCTTTAGACTGTGCGCCGTCAGCTGATCCCTAATAGCATGCCACGGCCGTGACACCGCACAGTCTGAAGAAGAGGGAAGGAGGGGAGTGAGAGTCGAGGATATGCACTGTGCATGCCCATGGATCCAAGGCCCGCAGTGGGATTACGTTAGACGACACTGCGAGGTGGGATCTGGAGCAGCGTGGACGCACAGGCACTGACAGCCTGACACCAAATTATGTCAGAAGACAGGCAGCGCTAATTGGGCATGGCCAAGGGATAACAGAACAGCGCAGGCTCCGTGACAGCTTAAAACAACGCTGAGGAGGCAGCGCACGGCACCAAGGGGATAGGAATGACAGCTGTGCTGTGTCCCATTACGAAGGAAATTCGCACCTCCGGGACGGTTTAACGGTATAAGGGGACACATTTTTAGTGTTTACTTCTGTGTTTGCAAGGAGCATAATTAAAAGAGCAACCTTTTCCTTTTGCATCCTTAGTGCTGCACAAGATGGCTCTTTCAGCTACAAATGTCTTGGGGGGGGTTAAAGGTTCCCTTTCAACTTGCTCCAATCAGGCTTCGGCCTACACTCTGTTCCTCTGCTCCTCCTGCTGTCCCTGGGCTCTAACACCGCCAGTTGGTGCCTGGAAGTGCTTTCTGCACAGTCAACAGTCGCTCCTCTGTTATTGGGGTTCAGTAACGTCAGCTGATCCCCAGCTGTGTGTGCGGCAATACCTCCAATCTGCTCCTCCTGCTGTCCCTGGGCTCTAACACCGCCAGTTAGTGCCTGGAAGTGCTGTCTGCACAGTCAACAGTCGCTCCTCTGTTATTGGGGTTCAGTAACGTCAGCTGATCCCCAGCTGTGTGTGCGGCAATACCTCCAATCTGCTCCTCCTGCTGTCCCTGGGCTCTAACACCGCCAGTTGGTGCCTGGAAGTGCTGTCTGCACAGTCAACAGTCGCTCCTCTGTTATTGGGGTTCAGTAACGTCAGCTGATCCCCAGCTGTGTGTGCGGCAATACCTCCAATCTGCTCCTCCTGCTGTCCCTGGGCTCTAACACCGCCAGTTGGTGCCTGGAAGTGCTGTCTGCACAGTCAACAGTCGCTCCTCTGTTATTGGGGTTCAGTAACGTCAGCTGATCCCCAGCTGTGTATCCGGCAACGTGTCATGCGACCGCCACGCTATCACAACTAAAATGTAAGGGGACCTGTCCCCCCCGCCCCCTAGGCGTTTGTTACTGAAAGAGCCACCTTGTGCAGCACTAATACTGCACAAGGAAAAGGTCGCTCTTGAAATTATGCTCCTTGCAAACGCTGAACTACACACTCATGTAATGTGTCCCCTCACACCGTCCAACCGTCCCGGAGGTGGGACTTTGCTTTGTAATGTGAAGCAGCACAGCCGTCATTGCTACCCCCTTGACACCGTGCGCTGCCTCCTCAGCGCTGTTTGATTCCGTCATGGACCCTGCGCTGTTATGTTATCCCTTGGCCATGCACAGTTTGCGCTGCCCGTCCTCTGACATCATTTGTTGTCGTCCTGGCTGCGCCTGTGCGTCCACGCTGCCCGAAATCCCACCTCGCAGTGTCGTCTAATGTGATCCCACAGTGGGTCTGGTATCCATGGCCATGCGCAGTGCATATACTAGCCTCTCACTCCCCTTCTTCACGCTTCTTCAGACTAGGCGGCGTCAGCTGATCCCTAATAGCATGCCACGGCCGTGACGCCGCACAGTCTGAAGAAGCAGGAAGGAGGTGAGTGAGAGGCGATGATATGCACTGCGCATGCCCATGGATCCCTGGCCCGCAGTGGGATTACATTAGATGACACTGCGAGGTTGGATCTCGGGCAGCTTGGACGCACAGGCACTGCCAGCCTGACACCTAAATGATGTCAGAAGACGGGCACTGCTAACTGTGCATGGCCAAGGGATAACATTACAGCGCGGGCTCCGTGACAGAACCAAACAACGTTGAGGAGGTGGCGCACGGCACCAAGGGGGTTGGAATGACGGCTGTGCTGTGTCACATTACAAAGGAAAGTCCCACTTCCGGGACGGTTTGACGGTGTGAGGGGACACATTATATGAGTGTGTACTTCAGCGTTTGCAAGGAGCATAATTTTCGGAGCCACCATTTTCCATGTGCAGTATTACTGCTGTACAAGATGGCTCTTTCAGCAACAAATGCCTGGGGGGGGGGGGTTTTAAAGGTTCCCTTTCAACTTGCTTCACTGCAGGCTTCGGCCTACACTCTGCTCCTCTTTGATTCCCTGGGTTTCAACACTGTCAGTTGCCACCTGGAAGTGTTGTCTACACAGAAAAAACACTAGCTGATGTGTCAGTTGGGTTCAGCACCGCCAGCTGTTCCCCTGCTGTGTAGTCGGCAATGTGTCCAGCACAAGCCACGCTGGCACAACAGACCAAAAGCTGCCACCAGTGCAGGCTTCGGCCTACACTCTGGTCCTCTCCTCCTGCTGCTGCCCCTGGGCTCAAACACCGCTAGTTTTGGCCCGGAAGTGCTAGCTGCACAGAGAAAAACACCAGCCAATGTGTTAGTGGGGTTCAGCAACGCCAGCTGTTCCCCTGCTATGTAGCTGGCAACGTGACCTGCAAACGCCACGCAGGCACATGAACTGAAATTAAAGGGACCCTGCCACCCACCCCAAGGTGTTTCTATGTATAACAGCTACCTTGTACAGCAGTAATGCTGCATTTGTACAAGGTGGCTGACTTTTTCTCCTTGCCAACGTGGAACTCAACACGTACAAAATGTGTCTCATTGAGACCATTCCACTGTCCCTGAGGTGTGACTTTCCTTTCTAATGACACGCACCACCCCCCTTGGGAGCGCTGCCCGTCTTCTGACATCATTGGTTGGCTGCCTGTGCCTGGGCGTCCGCCCTGCCCGACACAACCCCCCTCGTTGTCTCATATATTTTGGCTGCGAGGGTGTGATTGATGGGCATGTGCAGTGCATATGTTCGCCTGTCTTAACTCATCTCCTTCCGCCTTCTTAAGACTGGGCGGCCTCATGGCCGTGGTAGGCGATAAGGGATCAGCTGAGGCCGCCCAGTCTGAAGCAGGTGTAAGGACATGTGTGAGCGGCAAACATATTTACTGCACAAGGCCACAAATCCCAGCCACGCAGTGTGATTTGTTGAAAACACACTGCGGGTCTGGGATTCATGGCCATTGCTAACCGCACCGGCCAACATGAAATGAGGTGAGAAGACAGGCAGCGCTCACAGCGCATGGCCAAGGGATCACAATAGCGCAGACTCCTGTACAGCAAATAACAACGTTCAGGAGGCTGCGCCCAGCACCAAGGCGTTATTTATGTGCACCTGTGCTGCGTCTCCTTAAAAAGACAAGTCACGCCTCCAATACAGAACTGAACTACTGTTCAATGGGCTAAATTGTGTATGTCTTTCATTCTGCGTGTGCAATGAGCAAAACTTAAAGAGCAACCTTTAACTTGTGGAGCTTTACTGCTGCACAAGGTGTGGCTCTTCAACATTGTAACACCTGAGGGTGGGTTAAAGGTTACCTTTGAAATTGGTTCAAGTAGGCTTCCGCCTACACTCTGCTCCTCCTGCAGACCCTGGGCTCTAACTACGCCAGTTGGGGCCCGGAAGTGCTGGCTGCACAGAGAAAAACACCCACCATTGTGTCAGTGGGGTTCAACACCGCCAGCTATTCCCCTTCTGTGTAGCCGGCATCGTGTCCAGCACAAGCCACGCTGGCACTACAGACCAAAAGCTGCCACCAGTGCAGGCTTCGGCCGACACTCTGCTCCTCTCCTCCTCCTGCTGCCCCTGGGCTCAAACACCGATAGTTTTTGCCCGGAAGTGCTAGCTGCACAGAGAACAACACCAGCCAATGTGTTAGTGGGGTTCAGCAACGCCAGCTGTTCCCCTGCTGTGTAGCAGGCATCGTGTCCAGCACAAGCCACTCTGGCACAACAGACCAAAAGCTGCCACCAGTGCAGGCTTCGGCCTACACTTTGCTCCTCTCCTCCTCCTGCTGACCCTGGGCTATAACACCGCCAGTTGTAGCCTGGAAGTGCTAGCTGCACAGAGAAAACCACCCGCCAATGTGTTAGTGGGGTTCAGCAACGCCAGCTGTTCCCCTGCTGTGTAGCTGGCAATGTGTCCTGCAAACGCCATGCAGGCACCTGAACTGAAATTAAAGGGAACCTTGTCCCCACCCCCCCAGGTCTTTCTATGTATAACAGCCACCTAGTACAGCAGTACTGCTGCATTTGTACAAGGTGGCTGATTTTTTCTCCTTGCCCACGTTTAATTAAACACGTACTAAATGTGTCTCATTGAGACCATTCCACTGTCCCTGAGGTGTGACTTTCTTTTCTAATGATACGCAGCACCACCCTTGGTAGCGCTTCCCGTCTTTTGACATCATTGGTTAGCTGGCTGCGCCTGTGCGTCTGCCCTGCTCGAAACAACGCCCCTCGTTGTCTTATTTTTTTGGACAGCGAGGGTGTGATTGATGGGCATGTGCAGTGCATATGTTCGCCTGTCTTAACTCATCTCCTTCCGCCTTCTTCATACTGGGCGGCCTCATGGCCGTGGTAGGCGATAAGGGATCAGCTGAGGCCGCCCAGTCTGAAGCAGGTGTAAGGACATGTGTGAGCGGCAAACATATTTACTGCACAAGGCCACGAATACCAGCCACGCAGTGTGATTTGTTGAAAACCCACTGCGGGCCTGGGATTCATGGCCATTGCTAACCGCACCGGCCAACATGAAATGAGGTCAGAAGACAGGCAGCGCTCACAGCGCATGGCCAAGGGATCAAAATAGTGCAGTTTCCTGTACAGCAAATAACAACGCTCAGGAATCAGCGCCCAGCACCTAGGTGTAAATTGTGACACCTGTGCTGCGTCTCCTTAAAAAGACAAGTCACGCCTCCACTACTGTTTGACAGTATAATGGGCTAAATAGTGTACGTGTTTTATTCAGCGTGTGCAAGGAGCAAAATTAATAGAGCAACCTTTGACTTGTGCAGCATTAATGCTGCACAAGGTGTGGCTCTTGTACCTTGCAACACCTGAGGGGGGGTTAAAGGTAACTTTTGAAATTGGTTCAACTAGGCTTCGGCCTACACTCGGCTCCTCTCCTCCTCCTGCTGACCCTGGGCTATAACACCGCCAGTTGTAGCCTGAAAGTGCTAGCTGCACAGAGAAAAAAACCAGCCAATGTGTTAGTGGGGTTCAGCACCGCCAGCTGTTCCCCTGCTGTGTATCCGGCATCGTGTCCAGCACAAGCCACGCTGGCACAACAGACCAAAAGCTGCCACCAGTGCAGGCTTCTGCCTACACTTTGCTCCTCTCCTCCTCCTGCTGACCCTGGGCTCTAACACCGCCAGTTTTTGCCCGGACGTGCTAGCTGCACAGAGAAAAACACCAGTCAATGTGTCAGTGGGGTTCAGCACCGCCAGCTGTTCCCCTGCTGTGTAGCTGGCAACGTGTCCTGCAAACGCCATGCAGGCACCTGAACTGAAATTAAAGGGAACCAGCCCCCACCCCCCCAGGTGTTTCTATGTATAACAGCCACCTTGTACAGCAGTACTGTTGCATTTGTACAAGGTGTCTGACTTTTTCTCCTTGCCCACGTTTAATTAAACACGTACTAAATGTGTCTCATTGAGACCATTCCACTGTCCCTGAGGTGTGACTTTCCTTTCTAATGATACGCAGCACCACCCTTGGTAGCGCTTCCCGTCTTTTGACATCATTGGTTAGCTGGCTGTGCCTGTGCGTCTGCCCTGCTCAAAACAACGCCCCTCGGTGTCTTATTTTGTTGGACAGCGAGGGTGTGATTGATGGGCATGTGCAGTGCATATGTTTGCCTGTGTTCACTCATCTCCTTCCGCCTTCTTCAGACTGGGTGGCCTCATGGCCGCGGCATGCGATAAGGGATCAGATGAGGCCGCCCAGTCTGAAGCAGGTGTAAGGACATGTGTGAGCGGCAAACATATTTACTGCACAAGGCCACGAATCCCAGCCATGCAGTGTGTTTTTTTCAAAACACACTGTGGGTCTGGGATTCATGTCCATCGCTAACCGCAACGGCCGACATGAAATGAGGTCAGAAGACAGGAAGCGCTCACAGCGCATGGCCAAGGGATAACAATAGCGCAGTCTCCTGTACAGCAAATAACAACGCTCAGGAAGCTGCGCCCATGCACCAAGGTGTTATTTTGGACACCTGTGCTGCGTCTCCTTAAAAAGACAAGTCACGCCTCCACTACTGTTTGACAGTAAAATGGGCTAAATAGTGTACGTGTTTTATTCAGCGTGTGCAAGGAGCAAAATTAATAGAGCAACCTTTTACTTGTGCAGCATTAATGCTGCACAAGGTGTGGCTCTTGTACCTTGCTACACCTGAGGGGGGGTTAAAGGTTACCTTTAAAATTGGTTCAACTAGGCTTCGGCCTACACTCTGCTCCTCTCCTCCTCCTGCTGCCCCTGGGCTCTAACACCGCTAGTTTTTGCCCGGAAGTGCTAGCTGCACAGAGAAAAACACCCGCCGTTGTGTTAGTGGGGTTCAGCACCGCCAGCTGTTCCCCTGCTGTGTAGCCGGCATCGTGTCCAGCACAAGCCACGCTGGCACAACAGACCAAAAGCTGCCACCAGTGCAGGCCTCGGCCTACACTTTGCTCCTCTCCTCCTCCTGCTGACCCTGGGCTCTAACACCGCCAGTTTTTGCCCAGACATGCTAGCAGCACAGAGAAGAACACCAGCCAATGTGTTAGTGGGGTTCAGCACCGCCAGCTGTTCCCCTGCTGTGTAGCCGGCAACGTGACCTGCAAACGCCACGCAGGCACATGAACTGAAATTGAAGGGAGCCTGCCCCCCACCCCCAGGTGTTTCTATGTATAACAGCCACCTTGTACAGCAGTAATGCTGCATTTGTACAAGGTGGCTGACTTTTTCTCCTTGCCCACGTTTAATTAAACACGTACTAAATGTGTCTCATTGAGACCATTCCACTGTCCCTGAGGTGTGACTTTCCTTTCTAATGATACGCAGCACCACCCTTGGTAGCACTTCCCGTCTTCTGACATCATTGGTTGGCTGGCTGCGCCTGTGCGTCCGCCCTGCCTTAAACAATGCTCCTCGTTGTCTTACTTATTTTGACTGCGAAGGTGTGATTGATGGGTACGAGCAGTGCATATCTTCGCCTGTCTTAACTCATCTCCTTCCGCCTTCTTCAGACTGTGCGGCCTCATGGCCGCAGCATGCTAGAAGGGATCAGCTGTGGCCGCCCAGTCTGATGCAGGTGTAAGGACATGAGTGACAGGCGAAAAAATTTACTGCGCAAGGTCACGAATCCCAGCCCTGTAGTGTGACTTAAACAAAAGACACTGCGTGTCTGGTTTTCATGGCCATCGCTAACCGCACCGGCCAACATGAAATGAGGTCAGAAGACAGGCAGCGCTCACAGCGCATGGCCAAGGGATAACAAGAGCGCAGACTCCTGTACAGCAAATAACAACGCTCAGGAATCTGCACCCAGCACCTAGGTGAAAAATTTGACACCTGTGCTGCGTCTCCTTAAAAAGACAAGTCACGCCTCCACTACTGTTTGACAGTATAATGGGCTAAATAGTGTACGTGTTTTATTCAGCGTGTGCAAGGAGCAAAATTAATAGAGCAACCTTTTACTTGTGCAGCATTACTGCTGCACAAGGTGTGGCTCTTGTACCTTGCAACACCTGAGGGGGGGTTAAAGGTAACTTTTGAAATTGGTTCAACTAGGCTTCGGCCTACACTCTGCTCCTCTCCTCCTCCTGCTGCCCCTGGGCTCAAACACCGCTAGTTTTTGCCCGGAAGTGCTAGCTGCACAGAGAACAACACCAGCCAATGTGTTAGTGGGGTTCAGCAACGCCAGCTGTTCCCCTGCTGTGTAGCCGGCATCGTGTCCAGCACAATCCACGCTGGCACAACTGACCAAAAGCTGACACCAGTGCAGGCTTCGGCCTACACTCTGCTCCTCTTCTCCTCCTGCTGACCCTGGGCTCAAACACCGCCAGTTTTTGCCCGGAAGTGCTAGCTGCACAGAGAACAACACCAGCCAATGTGTTAGTGGGGTTCAGCAATGCCAGCTGTTCCCCTGCTGTGTAGCCGGCAACGTGACCTGCAAACGCCACGCAGGCACATGAACTGAAATTGAAGAGAGCCTGCTCCCCACCCCCAGGTGTTTCTATGTATAATAGCCACCTTGTACAGCAGTACTGCTGCATTTGTACAAGGTGGCTGACTTTTTCTCCTTGCCCACGTTTAAACACGTACTAAATGTGTCTCATTGAGACCATTCCACTGTCCCTGAGGTGTGACTTTCCTTTTTAATGACACGCATCACCCCCATTGTTAGCGCTGCCCGTCTTCTGACATCATTGGTTGGCTGGCTGTGCCTGTGCGTCCGCCCTGCCCGACACAACGCCCCTCGTTGTCTCATATATTATGACTGCGAGGGTGTGATTGCTGGACACGAGCAGTGCATATCTTCGCCTGTCTTCACTCCCCTCCTTCCGCCTTCTTCACACTGTGCGGCCTCATGGCCGTGGCAGGCGATAAGGGATCAGCTGAGGCCGCCCAGTCTGAAGCAGGTGTAAGGACATGTGTGAGCGGTGAACATATTTACTGCACAAGGCCACGAATCCCAGCACCGCAGTGTGACTTTATGAAAAGGCACTGTGGTTCTGGGATTTATGGCCATCGTTAACCGCCCCGGCCAACATGAAATGAGGTCATAAGACGGCCTGCACTAACAGGGTATTGCCAAGGGATAACACAAGAGTGCAGTCTCCTGTACTGCAAATAACAACGGTAAGGAATCTGCGCCCAGCACCTAGGTGTAAATTTTGACACCTGTGCTGCGTCTTCTTCAAAAGAAAAGTCACGCCTCCACTACTGTTTGACAGTATAATGGGCTAAATAGTGTACGTGTTTTATTCAGCGTGTGCAAGGAGCAAAATTAAGAGAGCAACCTTTGACTTGTGCAGCATTAATGCTGTTCAAGGTGTGGCTCTTGTACCTTGCAACACCTGAGGGGGGGTTAAAGGTTACCTTTGAAATTGGTTCAACTAGGCTTCGGCCTACACTCTGCTCCTCTCCTCCTCCTGCTGACCCTGGGCTCTAACACCGCTAGTTTTTGCCCTGAAGTGCTAGCTGCACAGAGAAAAACACCAGCCAATGTGTTAGTGGGGTTCAGCACCGCCAGCTGTTCCCCTGCTGTGTAGCCGGCATCGTGTCCAGCACAAGCCACGCTGGCACAACCGACCAAAAGCTGCCACCAGTGCAGGCTTCGGCCTACACTCTGCTCCTCTCCTCCTGCTGCTGCCCCTGGGCTCAAACACCGCTAGTTTTGGCCCGGAAGTGCTAGCTGCACAGAGAAAAACACCAGCCAATGTGTTAGTGGGGTTCAGCAACGCCAGCTGTTCCCCTGCTGTGTAGCCAGCAACGTGACCTGCAAACGCCACGCAGGCACATGAACTGAAATTGAAGGGAGCCTGCCCCCCACCCCCAGGTGTTTCTATGTATAACAGCTACCTTGTACAGCAGTACTGCTGCATTTGTACAAGGTGGCTGACTTTTTCTACTTGCCCACGTGGAACTCAACACGTACAAAATGTGTCTCATTGAGACCATTACACTGTCCCTGAGGTGTGACTTTCCTTTCTAATGATACGCAGCACCACCCTTGGTAGCGCTTCCCGTCTTTTGACATCATTGGTTAGCTGGCTGCGCCTGTGCGTCCGCCCTACTCCAAACAACGCCCCTCGGTTTCTTATTTATTTTGTCAGCGAGGGTGTGGTTCATGGTCACGAGCAGTGCATATGTTCGCCTGTCGTCACTCATCTCCTTCCGCCTTCTTCAGACTGTGCAGCCTCATGGCCGCGGCATGCGAGAAGGGATCACCAGAGGCCGCCCAGTCTGAAGCAGGTGTAAGGACGTGTGTGAGCGGCCAAAATATTTACTGCTCAAAGCCACGAATCGCAGCACCGCAGTGTGACTTTATGAAAATGCACTGTGGGTCTGGGATTTATGGCCATCGTTAACCGCACCGGCCAACATGAAATGAGGTCATAAGACGGGCAGCACTAACAGGGCATTGCCAAGGGATAACACAAGAGCGCAGACTCCTGTACAGCAAATAACAACGCTCAGGAAGCTGCGCCAAGCACCAAGGCGTTATTTGGGACACCTGTGCTGCGTCTCCTTAAAAAGACAAGTCACGCATCCACTACAGTTTGACTGTAGGATGGTCTAAATTGTGTACGTCTTTCATTCAGCGTGTGCAAGTAGACAAATTAATAGAGCAACCTTTCACTTGTGCAGCATTAATACTGCACAAGGTGTGTCTCTTGTACTTTGTAACACCTGAGGGGGGGTTAAAGGTTTCCTTTGAAATTGGTTCAACTAGGCTTCGGCCTACACTCCTCTCCTCCTCCTCCTGCTTCACCACGGGCTCTAACATCGCTAGTTTTTGCCCGCAAGTGCTAGCTGCACAGAGAAAAACACCTGCCATTGTGTTAGTGGGGTTCAGCAACGCCAGCTGTTCCCCCACTGTGTAGCCGGCAAAGTGTCCTGCAAACGCAACGCAGACACAAAGCTGCCTCCAGTGCAGGCTTCGGCCTACACTCTGCTCCCCCTGCTTACCCTTTGCTCCAGCACCGCTAGTTGGGGCTCTAGGAAGACAATCTTTAATAGGCAACGCATCTGGGTTCCAGCACCGCCAGCTGGTTCTCGGCAGTGTTTTTGTCACAGGTACTCCCTTGTGCCAAACCTGGTTTCAGCACCGTCAGCTGTTTCCGGGTTGTGTCAAGCTCGCTGAGACGCCTATGCTTGCCCCGTCGTGTTGTGGTCGGGTTAGCCAACTCCAGGGTGCCTCCAGTTTAGGAGCTTCCTATGTGGGCTGCGTGAATTGGTAGTCAAGGCTGGTTCTGTAGTGCCAGTATGCCCAGCTCCCCCTGTAGGACTGTTGGGGTTCGGTAAATGCGGCTGCCTCGCGGCCTAGCTGTTCTCTCCTCTCCTGTGGGCCTTCGGGTCCACCACCTGGTTCCAGCACCGTCAGCTGGTTCCGGGCCGAGCTTTTGGCTTAGGTGCCTCCTCCTGGGTATCCGAGTTCCGCCAACGCCAGGCGGTCCTTGGTAGTGCTTTTAAGCGCGGGCACCTACAGCTTAGTAACCGGGTTCCAGCACCGTCAGCTGGTCCTCGGTCGTGCCATTGGCTCTTGCACACTGGGGCAACGCATCCGGGTTCCAGCACCGCCAGCTGGTTCTCGGCAGTGTTTTTGTCACAGGTACTCCCTCGTGCCAAACCTGGTTTCAGCACCGTCAGCTGTTTCCGGGTTGTGTCAAGCTCGCTGAGACGCCTATGCTTGCCCCGTCGTGTTGCGGTCGGGTTAGCCAACTCCAGGGTGCCTCCAGTTTAGGAGCTTCCTATGTGGGCTGCGTGAATTGGTAGTCAAGGCTGGTTCTGTAGTGCCAGTAGGCCCAGCTCCCCCTGTAGGACTGTTGGGTTTCGGTAACTGCGGCTGCCTCGCGGCCTAGCTGTTCTCTCCTCTCCTGTGGGCCTTCGGGTCCACCACCTGGTTCCAGCACCGTCAGCTGGTTCCGGGCCGAGCTTTTGGCTTAGGTGCCTCCTCCTGGGTATCCGAGTTCCGCCAACGCCAGGCGGTCCTTGGTAGTGCTTTTAAGCGCGGGCACCTACAGCTTAGTAACCGGGTTCCAGCACCGTCAGCTGGTCCTCGGTCGTGCCATTGGCTCTTGCACACTGGGGCAACGCATCCAGGTTCCAGCACCGCCAGCTGGTTCTCTGCAGTGTTTTTGTCACAGGTACTCCCTCGTGCCAAACCTGGTTTCAGCACCGTCAGCTGTTTCCGGGTTGTGTCAAGCTCGCTGAGACGCCTATGCTTGCCCCGTCGTGTTGCGGTCGGGTTAGCCAACTCCAGGGTGCCTCCAGTTTAGGAGCTTCCTATGTGGGCTGCATGAATTGGTAGTCAAGGCTGGTTCTGTAGTGCCAGTAGGCCCAGCTCCCCCTGTAGGACTGTTGGGGTTCGGTAACTGCGGCTGCCTCGCGGCCTAGCTGTTCTCTCCTCTCCTGTGGGCCTTCGGGTCCACCACCTGGTTCCAGCACCGTCAGCTGGTTCCAGGCCGAGCTTTTGGCTTAGGTGCCTCCTCCTGGGTATCCAAGTTCCGCCAACGCCAGGCGGTCCTTGGTAGTGCTTTTAAGCGCGGGCACCTACAGCTTAGTAACCGGGTTCCAGCACCGTCAGCTGGTCCTCGGTCGTGCCATTGGCTCTTGCACACTGGAGCAACGCATCCGGGTTCCAGCACCGCCAGCTGGTTCTCGGCAGTGTTTTTGTCACAGGTACTCCCTCGTGCCAAACCTGGTTTCAGCACCGTCAGCTGTTTCCGGGTTGTGTCAAGCTCGCTGAGACGCCTATGCTTGCCCCGTCGTGTTGCGGTCGGGTTAGCCAACTCCAGGGTGCCTCCAGTTTAGGAGCTTCCTATGTGGGCTGCGTGAATTGGTAGTCAAGGCTGGTTCTGTAGTGCCAGTAGGCCCAGCTCCCCCTGTAGGACTGTTGGGGTTCGGTAACTGCGGCTGCCTCGCGGCCTAGCTGTTCTCTCCTCTCCTGTGGGCCTTCGGGTCCACCACCTGGTTCCAGCACCGTCAGCTGGTTTCCGGGCCGAGCTTTTGGCTTAGGTGCCTCCTCCTGGGTATCCGAGTTCCGCCAACGCCAGGCGGTCCTTGGTAGTGCTTTTAAGCGCGGGCACCTACAGCTTAGTAACCGGGTTCCAGCACCGTCAGGTGGTCCTCGGTCGTGCCATTGGCTCTTGCACACTGGGGCAACGCATCCGGGTTCCAGCACCGCCAGCTGGTTCTCGGCAGTGTTTTTGTCACAGGTACTCCCTCGTGTCAAACCTGGTTTCAGCACCGTCAGCTGTTTCCGGGTTGTGTCAAGTTCGCTAAGACGCCTATGCTTGCCCCGTCGTGTTGCAGTCGGGTTAGCCAACTCCAGGGTGCCTCCAGTTTAGGAGCTTCCTATGTGGGCTGCATGAATTGGTAGTCAAGGCTGGTTCTGTAGTGCCAGTAGGCCCAGCTCCCCCTGTAGGACTGTTGGGGTTCGGTAACTGCGGCTGCCTCGCGGCCTAGCTGTTCTCTCCTCTCCTGTGGGCCTTCGGGTCCACCACCTGGTTCCAGCACCGTCAGCTGGTTCCGGGCCGAGCTTTTGGCTTAGGTGCCTCCTCCTGGGTATCCAAGTTCCGCCAACGCCAGGCGGTCCTTGGTAGTGCTTTTAAGCGCGGGCACCTACAGCTTAGTAACCGGGTTCCAGCACCGTCAGCTGGTCCTCGGTCGTGCCATTGGCTCTTGCACACTGGGGCAACGCATCCGGGTTCCAGCACCGCCAGCTGGTTCTCGGCAGTGTTTTTGTCACAGGTACTCCCTCGTGCCAAACCTGGTTTCAGCACCGTCAGCTGTTTCCGGGTTGTGTCAAGCTCGCTGAGACGCCTATGCTTGCCCCGTCGTGTTGCGGTCGGGTTAGCCAACTCCAGGGTGCCTCCAGTTTAGGAGCTTCCTATGTGGGCTGCGTGAATTGGTAGTCAGGGCTGGTTCTGTAGTGCCAGTAGGCCCAGCTCCCCCTGTAGGACTGTTGGGGTTCGGTAACTGCGGCTGCCTCGCGGCCTAGCTGTTCTCTCCTCTCCTGTGGCCCTTCGGGTCCACCACCTGGTTCCAGCACCGTCAGCTGGTTCTCGGCAGTGCCTTTTGCTCTTGTACCTTCTGCTCCCCATCCTGGTTCCAGTACCATCAGCTGGTTCCGGGCAGAGCCTTTGGCTTAGGTGCCTCCTTCTGGGTATCCAAGTTCCACCAACGTCAGGTGGTCCTTGGTAGTGCTTTCAGGCACGGGTACCTCCTGCTTAGTAACCGGGTTCCAGTAACGTCAGATGGTCCTCGGTAGTTCCATTGGCTCTTGGACCTTCGGCTACCCATCCGGGTTCCAGTACCGTCAGCTGGTTCTCGGCAGTGTCTTTTGCTCTTGTACCTTCTGCTCCCCATCCTGGTTCCAGTACCGTCAGCTGGTTCCGGGCAGAGCCTTTGGCTTAGGTGCCTCCTTCTGGGTATCCGAGTTCCGCCAACGTCAGGCGGTCCTTGGTAGTGCTTTTTAGCACGGGTACCTCCTGCTTAGTAACCGGGTTCCAGTAACGTCAGCTGGTCCTCGGTAGTTCCATAGGCTCTTGAACCTTCGGGTAGCCATCCGAGTTCCAGTTCCATCAGCTGGTTCTTGGCATTTTCTCAGCCTTCTTGTACCTTCTGCTACATTTCCAAGTTGAAGACCCTAACGTCGACGACCCGGAAGACCACCCCGATGACGACGACGACGGCGGTGACGACGGCGGCGGAGACGACGACGGCGGAGACGACGACACTGGAGACGACGACCCTGGAGACGACGACATGAAAGACCGAGAAGCAGAAGAACAAGAGGCTGCAGAACAAAGAGCAGAAGAACATTAAGCATAACACTTAATATCAGAGCAAAAGATATTATCTAAATTATATGCAGAAGAAGACTAAGCAGTGTATGGGGGTGAGTCCGTTCCTCCTCGTGGTGCCCCTGGATAAAGCCTGATGCTGCAGGCCAAACTGAACGCGGACAAATGTAACTTTTGTGACTGGCAGAACGGAAGGTGTAATCTTCCAACTTTTATAGATAACAACTAAGGGAATGCCTGTCACAAATGAGAATATGATGAAGAAGTATAATAGGAAGAATAATAACAGTTGAATAAAATGAATATGTAGAATAGGAAGAATAATAATAGTTGAATAAAATGAATATGAAGAATGTATTAAAAAAAAAAAAAGGTAAAGGATGAAGGAGAAGATGAATAAGGTGAAGAAGAAGTTGATGTCAAAGATGCTGATGATGATGAAGATGAAAGTGTGGGAAAAGTAAAAAAAAAGAAGGGGAAGGGCGTGGAATAGTGAAACATCAATATCTGACAAAATAAAAAAAAAATTTACATAGTCAATATCTTTGTCACTCCGAACGTCTTTAAAAAAAAAAAACATGCTATTCTAATTGATTGGGCTAAACCACTATGACTTTAATGTCTCCGCCACCTCCCCAAATACATCCTGCATTATTCTTAGTTGTTTTCCTTCATGTAGAATGAACCTACAAGGAAAGAAAGGGTTTATTTTAATTCCGATATTTTGGTCCCATTGACTTGCATTGGGATCGGGTATCGGTATCGGCGATATCCGATATTTTTTGAATATCGGCCGATCCTATCCGATACCGATACTTTACAATATCGGAAGGTATCGCTCAACACTACTCACTACCTTGCCTGCCTCAAGATCTACAGTGCCCAGCCACGACTGCGTTTCTTTCTGCAAGAACTCGGACAGAACTTCCGCGGTGTGTCTGTTGTCGCCCAAACACTTCATAGCCAATACAGCCTGCTGACGCTTGCCAGTAGCTGCCCCATAATGGGAGACCTGGTGTGCAACAGTGGCAGCTGCGGATGGAGTGGTTGTGCGACTGCGGTCTGTGGACGAGCTCTCGCTTCTGCAGGAGGATGAGGAGGAGGAGGAGGGGGTGCGAACGGCTACAGCCAACTGTTTCCTAGACCGTGGGCTAGGCAGAACTGTCCCAAAATTGCTGTCCCCTGTGGACCCTGCATCCACAACATTCACCCAGTGTGCCGTGATGGACACGTAACGTCCCTGGCCATGCCTACTGGTCCATGCATCTGTTGTCAGGTGCACCTTTGTGCTCACAGATTGCCTGAGTGCATGGACGATGCGCTCTTTAACATGCTGGTGGAGGGCTGGGATGGCTTTTCTGGAAAAGAAGTGTCGACTGGGTAGCTCGTAGCGTGGTACAGCGTAGTCCATCAGGGCTTTGAAAGCTTCGCTTTCAACTAACCGGTAGGGCATCATCTCTAACGAGATTAGTCTAGCTATGTGGGCGTTTAAACCCTGTGTACGCGGATGCGAGGCTAAGTACTTCCTTTTTCTAACCATAGTCTCATGTAGGGTGAGCTGGACTGGAGAGCTGGAGATCGTGGAACTAGCGGGAGTGCCGGTGGACATGGCAGACTGAGAGACGGTGGGAGATGGTATTGTTGCCGCCGGTGCCCTAGATGCAGTGTTTCCTACTACGAAACTGGTGATTCCCTGACCCTGACTGCTTTGGCCTGGCAAAGAAACCTGCACAGATACTGCAGGTGGTGCGGAAAATGGTGGCCCTACACTGCCGGAAGGGATGTAGCGTTACTGACTAGCTTCATTGGCCGAGGGTGCTACAACCTTAAGGGACGTTTGGTAGTTAGTCCAGGCTTGCAAATGCATGGTGGTTAAATGTCTATGCATGCAACTTGTATTGAGACTTTTCAGATTCTGACCTCTGCTTAAGGTAGTTGAACATTTTTGACAGATGACTTTGCGCTGATCAATTGGATGTTGTTTAAAAAAATGCCAGACTGCACTCTTTCTAGCATCGGATACCTTTTCAGGCATTGCAGACTGAGCTTTAACCGGATGGCCACGCTGTCCTCCAACAGGTTTTGACTTTGCCACGCGTTTTGGGCCAGATAAGGGCCCGGCAGATGGAACCTGTTGCGATGTTGATGCCTGCTGCGGCCCCTCCTCCTCCGCTTCAGAACTACTGCCGCCTGCACCGTGTTCCCCCAATGGCTGCCAATCGGGGTCAACAACTGGGTCATCTATAACCTCCTCTTCTAGCTCGTGCGCAACTTCGTCTGTGTCACCGTGTAAGTCGGTGGTAGAGCGTTCGTGATGGGGCAACATAGTCTCATCAGGGTCTGATTCTGGATCAGTACCCTGCGAGGGCAATGTTGTGGTCTGAGTCAAAGGACCAGCATAGTAGTCTGGCTGTGGCTGTGCATCAGTGCACTCCATGTCATATTCAACTTGTAATGGGCATGGCCTGTTAACTGCTTCACTTTCTAAGCCAGGGACGGTATGTGTAAAGAGCTCCATGGAGTAACCCGTTGTGTCGCCTGCTGCATCCTTCTCTGTTGTTGTTTTTGCTGAAGAGGACAAGGAAGCGACTTGTCCCTGACCGTGAACATCCACTAACGATGCGCTGCTTTTACATTTACCAGTTTCAAAAGAGGAGGCAAAAGAGCTAGAGGCTGAGTCAGCAAGGTAAGCCAAAACTTGCTCTTGCTGCTCCGGCTTTAAAAGCGGTTTTCCTACTCCCAGAAAAGGGAGCGTTCGAGGCCTTTTGTAGCCAGACGACGAACCTGGCTCCACAGCTCCAGACTTAGGTGCAATATTTTTTTTCCCACGACCACCTGATGCTCCACCACTACCACTACCCTCATTACCAGCTGACAATGAACGCCCCCGGCCACGACCTCTTCCACCAGACTTCCTCATTGTTTTAAAAACGTAACCAAACTAACGGTATTTGTTGCTGTCAAACAACTTACACGGTGAGCTATAACTTCAGTATGATTTAGGCTACGTTCACATTAGCGTTACGCTAATGTGCGTCGCTGTTGCGTCGGCGACGCAGCGGCGACGCGCCCCTATGTTTAACATAGGGGACGCGTGCGTTGTTTTGGTGGCGTTTTTCGCCACGTGCGTCGTTTCCGACGCTAGCGTCGGACGCAAGAAAACGCTACATGTAGCATTTTCTGTGCGTCCGATTTTCGTCAAAAACGATGCACGTGTCGCAAAACGCGCGCGTTTTTGCGCGCGTTTGCGCGCGTTTTTCCTTGCGTCGCCGCTGCGTCGCCGACGGAACGGCGACGCGATGCTAATGTGAACGTAGACTTAGATACCCCTTTACAGGTGGGTGAGACCGCAAGGAAAAGCAGGCACAATGTTACACACTCTGTTTTTGGTGGCACCAAATGAGAGAGATGCCACACACGCAGGACTGTCACTCAAGCACAAATGTCAATATTAATCTCCCACTGTTTGTTTTCATTTTTTCAGGGAGAATTTAGAAACCCCCCCAAAAATGATTTTTTAAGGAAGAATTTAGAAAACAAATAAAAAAAAAGTGATTTTTTTCAGAGAATTTAGAAACCAAATAAAAAAACAAAACAAATAGGCTTTCTATGGCCCACTATCTGAGAGAGAGAGATGGCACACTCAGGAGTCAGGACTGGCACACAAGCAGAAAGGCCAATATTAATCTCCCACTGTGTTAGGGCTAGCGGAACGCACCGAGTAAATAGAGATGATTATTGATATTGGTGCGTTCGCAGCCCGGGGTCCACCGTGCAGGAGTACCTGCTGCTAGCAAACGGCGGAGCTATATGGCGGTATAGACTAACTACTCAGTTAATTCACTGAGTAGCCGTGAAAGGAAAGCACTGTGCCCTGTTAGACTCCACAGAGGCACAGGCTAACTGCCCAAACAGAGAGCAGTCAGTGGTCACACAAACACACAAAACTCCTCGCCGGAGGAGCCAGAATTCTAGGGGCTTATTTCAGCCGGGTCCCTGAATACACTCAGACTCAATCTCCTCGCCGGAGGAGCCAGCATTCTAGGGGCTTATTTCAGCCGGGTCCCTGAACACACATACATGTGACCACACTGGCGCAAAGCACATAACATAAGACAATACTAGCGCATGGCCGTGCGGTCATGCGCAGTTTATATAGTTGCAGCACAGGAAGCTGCTACTGAAGTTTTTGCCCTTTCAGGACCTTCCAGAAGGACCAATGGAAAGTGCTGCAGTACCTGAGCATGTTTTGCCCTTTCAGGACCTTCCAGAAGGACCAATGGAATGTACTGCAGCACCTGAGCATGTGACCGAACATGTGGCCCTCGACCTCCAATGGGAGACCCTGCCCTGGGCATGCTCAGTGTGAGTAAACAAGGACTTAGTCCCAGAGAGGCTCGCTCGCCGCAGATCAGTGCAGGGTACCATAGGAAAGCCAGAAAAGGCAGTAGTGACCCTATGCACCGAATCAACCCCAGCGAGACGCTGGGAGCGACGTCTCTGCTGAGCAGAGCCCACTGCGGCCGATACCGAATGGGAGACCGCAGCAGACACGGATCGAGATTCCCCCTGTGCAGCAGAGGAAACTCGACTCCTAACATTACCCCCCCTCCTAGGGCCCCCCCCTTCTTGAGCCTCACTACGCTCAAAAGCTGCGATAAGCAGCGGAGCCCGAATGTGCTCCACAGGCTCCCAGGTTCTATCCTCTGGGCCGTGATCCTTCCAGTCCACCAGATAAAATTTCTTGCCACGTACCACCTTGCACCCCACAATAGCATTCACCTCAAACTCATCCGTGGATGAACCCGATGTCCCAGCAGATGACTCGGAAAACCAGGACAAATGAACGGGCTTTAAGAGGGAAACGTGGAAAGTATCGGTGATACCAAGGCGTGGAGGAATAGCCAAACGGTAGACCACAGGGTTGACCTGTTCCAGAACCTTAAACAGGCCAATGTAGCGAGGAGCAAACTTAGTGGACTCAACTCGCAGCCTGATGTTATGGGCGGAGAGCCACACTAAGTCGCCAGGAGCAAAGACCAGAGCGGGGCGCCGGTGTGTATCAGCCGAAACCCTCATTCTCTCCTTGGAGGCCCGGATGGCATCCTGTGTGCGGTCCCAGATGTCACGTGCCTCCACCGCCCAGTCTGCCACCCTAGAATCGGTGGATGACACGGGCATGGGCACAGGGATACGCGGATGCTGGCCGTAATTAAGGAGAAAAGGAATTTGACCAGTGGAATCGGCTACGGCGTTGTTCAGGGCAAATTCCGCCCACGGTAGCAAAGATGCCCAGTCATCCTGCCTAGCAGAGACGAAATGTCGCAAATATGTCACCAGAGTCTGGTTGGTTCTCTCCACCAACCCATTCGTCTCGGGATGGTATGCAGAGGAGAGGTTTAACTCTATGCTGAGAAAACGGCAGAGCTCTCTCCAAAACCGAGATGCGAACTGGGGACCCCGATCGCTGACAATCTTATCAGGCATACCATGCAATTGGAAAACGTGTTTAATGAACAACACCGCCAAGGCCCGTGCTGAGGGTAACCGAGGAAGCAGCACCAAATGCACCATCTTGGAGAAATGGTCGGTGACAACCCAAATAATGGAGCAGCCACGTGACTTGGGTAGACCCACCACAAAGTCCATCCCGACCATCTCCCAGGGCCAGTCTGCCACCGGTAGAGGGTAAAGCAACCCAGCAGGCCGTTGCCGAGGAGACCGATTCTGGGCACAAGAAACGCACGCCTGAATATAGTCCTTGACATCTCGGGCCATATGCGGCCACCAGTATGTTCTCGCCAGAAGCTCAGATGTCCTCTTGGTCCCAAAATGCCCACCCACTCTGGAGGAGTGAGCCCAAGAGAGAACCTCCGGTCGCAAGTTAGCTGGTACGAAAGTCTTGCCCGGGGGCACAGACTCTAGTGAAACCGGAGCTACAGTTCTCAGACTCTCAGAAGGGACAATAAGCCGAGGCTCCTCCTCCTCCTCCTCCGATGACACCACGGAGCGGGAGAGAGCGTCAGCACGAACGTTCTTCTCCCCGGAGAGGAAATGGAGAGTAAAATGGAACCGGGAGAAGAACAGGGACCATCTAGCCTGGCGAGAATTCAGCCGCTGGGCCGTTTGCAGATACACCAAGTTCTTGTGGTCAGTGAAGACTTGGAAGGGAAAGCGAGCTCCCTCCAAGAGATGTCTCCACTCCGAAAAAGCCAACTTCATGGCCAGCAACTCCCTGTCCCCGATGGAATATTTCCTCTCCGCTGGTGTGAAGGTCTTGGAGAAGAAGAAGCAAGGATGCTTCCGACCTTGAGCATCCTTTTGGAAAAGTACTGCTCCAGCACCAACGGATGAGGCATCCACCTCCAAGATAAATAGCTTATCAACATCGGGGCGATGTAGGATGAGAGCGCTAGCGAAGTGTGACTTGATCGAGAGAAAGGCTTTGGAGACCTCCTCTGACCACAACTTGGGATTTGCTCCCTTCTTGGTGAGGGCAACCAAGGGAGCTACCAAAGTTGAGAAGTGTGGAATGAACTGGCGATAGTAATTAATGAACCCCATAAAGCGCTGCACCGCTTTAAGAGAATGGGGTTCCTGCCAGTCCATTACAGCCTGTAGCTTGGCAGGATCCATAGCCAAACCCTGGGCAGAGATGATATAACCAAGGAAAGGCAAGGACTCCTGCTCAAACACACACTTCTCCAACTTGGCGTAGAGGGAGTTTGCCCGTAAGAGGTCGAAGACTTTGCGAACATCTCTCCGATGGGAGTCAATATCTGGAGAGAAGATGAGAATATCATCCAGATAGACTACGACCGAGGTGGTGAGCATATCCCGGAAGATGTCGTTCACAAAGTCTTGGAAAACGGCTGGGGCATTACAGAGCCCGAAGGGCATCACCAGATATTCATAGTGCCCATCCCTGGTGTTAAAAGCCAACTTCCATTCATCCCCCTCACGGATGCGAATCAGGTTGTAAGCACCCCGCAGATCTAACTTTGTAAATACCCTCGCTCCCCGTAGCAAATCAAACAGCTCAGATATCAGGGGTAGTGGGTACTTGTTCTTAACGGTGATGACGTTAAGACCCCTGTAGTCTATGCATGGACGTAAGTCTCCAGTCTTCTTTTGTACGAAGAAGAACCCTGCCCCTGCCGGTGACACTGACTTCCTAATGAATCCTCTTGCCAGATTCTCTTGGATGTACTGGGACATTGCCTCCGTCTCCGGGAGAGATAACGGATAGACTCGACCCCGGGGAGGCTCAGCACCAGGCAAGAGGTCAATAGGACAATCATAGGGGCGATGAGGCGGAAGGGTCTCCGCAGCTCTTTTGGAGAACACGTCTGCATAGGGCCAATAGTGCTTGGGGAGAGAGGAAAGATCTGCGGGTACCTGTGTAGTAGCAACCTGAACGCACTCCCTCAGACATCTACCCTCGCAGGATTTACTCCATCCCAAAATTCTCCCAGAGGACCACTCAATATGAGGAGAATGGTAGCGAAGCCATGGTATCCCCAACAGGACCTCATCAATTCCCTCAGGAATGACTAATAGGGAGATTATCTCCTGATTTGATGGAGACACAGATAGCGTGAAAGGAATGGTTTGGTGGGTAATCTGTGAAGGTAGTGTTGACCCATTTACCACTCGAACGGTTACAGGCTTGGCGAGCATCACCAAGGGTATTGCGTGACGCTGGGCAAAAGCGGAAGACATAAAGTTACCCTCTGCCCCAGAATCCACGCATAGCTCGACCATAAGAGTGGATGGGCCTATGGTAATTGTCCCCTTGAAGGACAACTTTGAGGCAAACGTCGCCATGTCTAGTGTACCTCCTCCAACTACCACTAGACGCTGACGTTTCTCCGACCGCTGAGGACCCTTGGAGGCAAGGTGTCCTGACTGCTGGCAAACATGACGGACCTTATGTGCACGGGCAGACTGAGACTTGGATCCCGCTCGTGTCACCTCTAAGGCCTCATGTGACTCGGATGCCTGGACTGGAGATTCCAAAGGTTTGGCGAAGGTGGGAGCCAGCCGAAACCTCTGCCTACACTGGGCTCGCTCCAACCTCCGCTCGTTAAAACGGAGATCAATACGAGTAGAGACAGTTATTAACTCCTCCAGTGTGGCAGGAATCTCCCTAGTGGCCAGAGCGTCCTTAATGTGGTCAGCCAGGCCCCTCCAAAATATGGGGATAAGGGCTTTATCCGACCACTCCAGCTCGGAAGCTAAAGTACGGAAGCGGACGGAAAAATGGCTGACCAAGGACTCACCCTGAGTTAATGCCAGTAGTTGGAGCGCTGTGTCATGGGTGACTTGAGGTCCTAAAAAGAACTTTTTCAGAGTGCTTAGGAACAACGGAGCACTCTGCACCACATGATCACCACGCTCCCACAGCGGCGTAGCCCACTCCAACGCCCTGTCTGACAAAAGAGACACAATAAATCCCACCTTAGCCCACTCTGTAGGAAAACGTGCAGCCAGGAGCTCAAGGTGAATAGAGCACTGACTCACGAATCCCCTACAAGTTTTGCTATTTCCAGAAAATTTTTCTGGCAGCGGGAGGCGAGATAACGTTGGAACAGTGGTGGCAGTGGACAAGGTTGCTGCAGCCACGCTAGCAGCCTGTACAGCAACTGCGGTAACATCCACAGCTGAGGTTGAGCTCTCGAGAGCCGCCAACCTACCCTCCAGCTGCTGGATATACCGCAAAGATTGCTGAATGTCCGCCATTTACTAGCCAGACCCTGGCGCTTGTATTCTGTTAGGGCTAGCGGAACGCACCGAGTAAATAGAGATGTTTATTGATATTGGTGCGTTCGCAGCCCGGGGTCCACCGTGCAGGAGTACCTGCTGCTAGCAAACGGCGGAGCTATATGGCGGTATAGACTAACTCAGTTAATTCACTGAGTAGCCGTGAAAGGAAAGCATTGTGCCCTGTTAGACTCCACAGAGGCACAGGCTAACTGCCCAAACAGAGAGCAGTCAGTGGTCACACAAACACACAAAACTCCTCGCCGGAGGAGCCAGCATTCTAGGGGCTTATTTCAGCCGGGTCCCTGAATACACTCAGACTCAATCTCCTCGCCGAAGGAGCCAGCATTCTAGGGGCTTATTTCAGCCGGGTCCCTGAACACACATACATGTGACCACACTGGCGCAAAGCACATAACATAAGATAATACTAGCGCATGGCCGTGCGGTCATGCGCAGTTTATATAGTTGCAGCACAGGAAGCTGCTACTGAAGTTTTTGCCCTTTCAGGACCTTCCAGAAGGACCAATGGAAAGTGCTGCAGTACCTGAGCATGTTTTGCCCTTTCAGGACCTTCCAGAAGGACCAGTGGAATGTACTGCAGCACCTGAGCATGTGACCGAACATGTGGCCCTCGACCTCCAATGGGAGACCCTGCCCTGGGCATGCTCAGTGTGAGTAAACAAGGACTTAGTCCCAGAGAGGCTCGCTCGCCGCAGATCAGTTCAGGGTACCATAGGAAAGCCAGAAAAGGCAGTAGTGACCCTATGCACCGAATCAGCCCCAGCGAGACGCTGGGAGCGACGTCTCTGCTGAGCAGAGCCCACTGCGGCCGATACCGCATGGGAGACCGCAGCAGACACGGATCGAGATTCCCCCTGTGCAGCAGAGGAAACTCGACTCCTAACACAGTTTTTTTTAATTTTTTCAGGGAGAATTTAGAAACCCCCCAAAAAATGATTTTTTAAGGAAGAATTTAGAAAACAAATTAAAAAAAGTGATTTTTTCAGAGAGAATTTAGAAACCAAAAAAAAACAAAAAACAAATAGGCTTTCTATGGCCCACTATCTGAGAGAGAGAGATGGCACACCCAGGAGTCAGGACTGGCACACAAGCAGAAAGGCCAATATTAATCTCCCACTGTTTTTTTTTTTTCAGGGAGAATTTAGAAACCAAATAAAAAAATTGATTCTTTGAGGGAGAATTTATAAAACCAAAAAAAAAAAAAAATAGGCTTTCTATGGCCCACTATTTGAGAGAGAGAGATGGCACACCCAGGAGTCAGGACTGGCACACAAGCAGAAAGGCCAATATTAATCTCCCACTGTTTTTTTTTTTTTTTTCAGGGAGAATTTAGAAACCCCCCAAAAAATGATTTTTTAAGGAAGAATTTAGAAAACAAATTAAAAAAAGTGATTTTTTTCAGAGAGAATTTAGAAACCAAATAAAAAACAAAAACAAATAGGCTTTCTATGGCCCACTATCTGAGAGAGAGAGATGGCACGCTCAGGACTGGCACACAAGCCCAAAGGCCAATATTAATCTCCCACTATTTTTATTTTTTTTTGCAGGGAGAATTTATAAAACCAATAAAACAAAAAAAATAGGCTTTCTATGGCCCACTATTTGACAGAGAGATGGCACGCTCAGGACTGGCACACAAGCCCAAAGGGCAATATTAATCTCCCCCTGTTTTTTTTTTTTTCAGGGAGAATTTATAAAACCAATAAAAAAAAATAAATAGGCTTTCTATGGCCCACTATTTGAGAGAGAGATGGCACGCTCAGGACTGGCACACAAGCCCAAAGGGCAATATTAATCTCCCACTGTATTTTTTTTTCAGGGAGAATTTATAAAACCAATAAAAAAAAAATAAATAGGCTTTCTATGGGCCACTATTTGAGAGAGAGATGGCACGCTCAGGACTGGCACACAAGCCCAAAGGGCAATATTAATCTTCCACTGTTTTTTTTTTTTTCAGGGAGAATTTATAAAACCAATAAAAAAAAATAAATAGGCTTTCTATGGCCCACTATTTGAGAGAGAGATGGCACGCTCACGACTGGCACACAAGCCCAAAGGCCAATATTAATCTCCCACTGTTTTTTTTTTTCAGGGAGAATTTAGAAACCCCACAAAAAAAACAGAAAAAAAATTAGGCTTTCTGTGGCCCACTATGTGAGATGGCACACACAGGGATGGCACTCGAGCAGAAATGCCAATCTTAATCTCCCACAGCTTTTTTTTTTAGGGAGAATTAAAAAAAAAAAAAAAACACACAGGGACTGTCCTACAATTACTATCTCCGTGCAGTAATCTCAGCCAGGTATGGCAAGCAGCAATAAGGAGTGGACTGCTGCACAAATTAAATAAAAAGTGTGGACAAACAAACAAGATAGCTGTGCAGAAAGGAAGGAACAGCAGGATTTGTGCTTTGAAAAAAGCAGTTGGTTTGCACAGCGGCGTACACACAGCAATGCAGCTGTCAGGGAGCCTTATAGGGCAGCCCAATGAGCTACAGCGCTGAGGAAAAAAAATGTAGCTTCCACTGTCCCTGCAAACAAAGGTGGTGATGGACAGTGGAAATCGCTACAGCACAAGCGGTTTGGTGGTTAATGGACCCTGCCTAACACTATCCCTGCTTCTGAAGAAGCGGCAGCAACCTCTCCCTATGCTCAGATTAGCAGCAGTAAGATGGCGGTCGGCGGGAACGCCCCTTTATAGCCCCTGTGACGCCGCAGACAGCAAGCCAATCACTGCAATGCCCTTCTCTAAGATGGTGGGGACCAGGACCTATGTCATCACGCTGCCCACACTCTGCGTCCACCTTCATTGGCTGAGAAATGGCGCTTTTTGCGTCATTGAAACGCGACTTTGGCACAAAAGTCGCGTACCGCATGGCCGACCCCGCACAGGGGCGGGGCGGATTTCATGAAACCCGACTTTGCCAAAAGTCGGCGACTTTTGAAAATGAACGATCCGTTTCGCTCAACCCTAGTTATGATGAATAAAGGACTTTGATTCGCAATCTACCTGGGTGAGCGCCGCATTTTCCTTTTTCTCCTTGGATATTTATTATATACAAGAGTCAAGTTCTCATGCTACCATCACTCGACTTTATCACAAATTTTCCTGTTATGTACGCCTTGATCAAACTTTTTTGGACATTTTCTTATTTGATACAACTGTTTGCATTAATATACTGGCCGCATGGTATGGCGGTTTTGTTGGTTTCTTTGAATAGCACCACATAACATTTCAAGCATATAATGTCACCAGTCTTTTCAGAGTTGCACTCATTTTCATGGAAATGCTTTAAAAGTATATAAAGCAGTTCATTTAAGTATTCTGCTGCTGCTCTGAGATTTTCAGAGGCAGACTTTGTGAAAAGCTGTCTCATCTCCTAGACAACCATGTATAATTCATGTTTTGCCAGAGGAAAGGGAACAAAAAAATGTATGTGCTGCATTTCACAAGCTCCCGCCCATCTAGGTCAATGAGTGTGGTTAGAACTCTTACCAGTGTGAATAACTGAGAGAAAGCAGAAAATTAAGGGTGAAAGAGAAATTTGCTTATGTTAAGTGGTACTTCATGCGTGAATCATACCGAGTGCTTTCTTCAGCATCCTGCCATTCTTTCATAGGGTATATCTGGTGCCTTAGAATACTTATACATGGACATAAAACATTTACATAATTTAGATTTTGTTCTTCACATCAAACTGAAGGATAAGTATATTTTTTAGAATCACAGTTTATATAAGCGCACCTCCCAACTTTTAAAGAACAGAAAGAGGGACAACTCATGTGGCGCGTGTAGTGAGTAGCGGATTTTGGCCACACCCTTTGCCACACCCCAAATCCATGCTCATTTACAATTTCTTTCGCCTTGGGCAGGAGGAGTTGTCAGTAGGGTGGTGGCAGTGAGGGACATTCAGCAGACACCAGAGACTGCAGGTCATAGACCCAAATCCGGACTGTCCGCTGTATCCAAGGGACTCTGGTCCAGTGCTCAGGTCAGTGCTACCTGGCAGCTGGATAGGGAGGCCATGAATCTCTTACCTTCTGGCATCCCCGCTGCGGCTTTTGATCACCCAGGGCAGTGCGACGTCATCTGTGTGTCCTGATCATCTCTAGTTGAGACCTGTGAATTTATGTTTTGTTCCTTCATTCACAGTTGGAGCCACCAGCACTTTCTCATCTTTATCTAGCTTCACTATTTGACATCTGGCTTTTTTTGTTTCTGTAGGCCATGTTCACACATTGCAGAAATACTGTTTTTTATTTTCTGCAGGATCCGCACCAAACTACTCAAAAACAATCTTTTCCCCCTTATTTGATGCATTTTTTGGTGGAGATGTGAAGCCGCATTTTTAATGTGTTTTTATAATACAGAAAAGTGTTGATTCTGCACTTTAAATAGTAACTGCAGTTTTTTACATGTATTTTTCTGACGCTCCACATAGAAGACAAGAAAGAAAAAAAATCACCAGAACCGCACAGTTCAGCAGTGTCTTTTGTCTCACAAGGGGCGCATGAAATCACATCCACTTTGCTTGGACAGTTAATACAGCAGAATTTCTGTGCAACAAAAGCAGCAGAAAATATGCAACATTTACGCCACATGTGAAAAAGGTCTAAATTGTTAAGCAAATGTGATTCCATGAAATCTCTGTCCTTGGTGCACATAAAGACACTGCTAAACTCTGCAGTTTTGGTGCATTTTTTTTACTATATGCTTCTTCTGAAATGATGGATGAAAAAACGATGCTGCATTTTTAATCTCTGAGTTAAAGCTTTTCGGTACAATTTAAAAAGCGTTATAAACTCTGCTTTATATCTGCGTTTTTATTGAACACCAAATATGGCAGTGATATTATATCTTTTCATGGGACAAAGATGACAAAGAAAAATTTGGGAATTCAAACTGATAAAGATTTTCAATGCATTGACACTAGGACTCACTACATGGATACAATTCACACCTTTACCAGACAGACTCCAGATAACTAAAGGTACCGTCACATTTAGCGACGCTGCAGCGATCTAGACAATGATGCCGATCGCTGCAGCGTCGCTGTGTGGTCACTGGAGAGCTGTCACACAGACAGCTCTCCAGCGACCAACGATGCCGAAGTCCCTGGGTAACCAGGGTAAACATCGGGTTACTAAGTGCAGGGCCGCGCTTAGTAACCGAATGTTTACCCTGGTTATCAGTGTAAATGTAAAAAAAAAAAAACACTACATACTTACATTCCGGTGTCTGTCCCCCAGCGCTCTGCTTCCCTGCGTTCTGCTTCCCTGCACTGTGTAAGCGCCAGCCGTAAAGCACAGCGGTGACGTCACCGCTGTGCTTTACGGCCAGCCAGTGCCCAGTCAGTGCAGGGAAGCAGAACGCAGGGAAGCAGAACGCCGGGGGACAGACACCGGAATGTAAGTATGTAGTGTTTGGTTTTTTTTACATTTACACTGGTAACCAGGGTAAACATCAGGTTACTAAGCGCGGACCTGGGCTTAGTAACCCAATGTTTACCCTGGTTACCAGTGAAGACATCGCTGAATCGGCGTCACACACGCCGATTCAGCGATGTCTGCGGGAGATCCAGTGACGAAATAAAGTTCTGGCCTTTCTGCTCCGACCAACGATGTCACAGCAGGATCCAGATCGCTGCTGCGTGTCAAACACAACGATATCGCTATCCAGAACGCTGCAACGTCACCTATCGCTAGCGATATCGTTAAGTTGTTCAGTGTGACGGTACCTTAAGAAGACCATTCCCACTGCCTCTCCATTTGTAAAAAATGCCTAATTTGATTTCCTTGGCTTATCTTTAGGAGGCATCACACCTCCCACCTCATGAACAAATGTCCTACTGTAGTATCCCTTAACAAAAAAACCAAAAAAACTGGAGTAAAAGTCCAAATCAATATCCTTTATTAATGTACACAAATATATACATCTGTAAAACAACAATTAAGTAATCTACTACATGTATAGACACTAGATGACAAGAGAGGGCAAAAAATGAGAGTAAAAAAAACACCAGGTCACAATTATGTTAAAGTGGATATGAGAAGAACCAGCAGAAAAATAAATTTAGAATATATATATCTCTAATATTCAGTGGGTTGTTTAAGAGTTGTAAATAGGTCTAGCTATCAACATAGGTAGTTATGTAATGCAGAATGTCTCAACTAATAATCCACATCACGTGGAAGACAAAGGTCCACACCATATCTTTCAAATAATGTACTACCTATTGACACATATATACAGTCAAACAAAAAGTGCCACAACACCTTCGCTGAGTCTTACCCATAATACTGCCACTCAGAAGAAGTTAACCCCCTACGCGCGTTTCACATAGGCTTCTTTGGGGGGCATTAGAGATACTGGGTATTAGAGATATATATTCTAAATTTCTTTTTCTGCTGGTTCTTCCCATATCCACTTTAACATAATTGTGACCTGGTGTTTTTTTACTCTCATACATGTCGTAGATTACTTAATTGTTGTTTTACAGATGTATATATTTGTGTACATTAATAAAGGATATTGATTTGGACTTTTACTCCAGTTTTTTTGTTTTTTGTACCTGCAATGGAATGGAGTGTCCAGAAACATTGGGCTGGTTTAGACATTATGTCTTAGTATCATTCCCAATGTAAGGTTGCAGCATTATGTATTCTGCTTTAGTATTATTGTTCCTGTAGTATCCCTTAAGGCTGTGTGCACACATTCCGGATTTTTCCAGTTTTTTTTAATGTTTTTTCACTATTAAAACGCGATAAAATCGCGAAAAAAAACACATACATTAAGCATCCTATTATTAGAATGCAATCCGCAATTGTTGTGCACATGCTGCATTTTTTTTTCATAGCGGAAATGCATTCTGGAAAAAAACACAGCATGTTAATTAATTTTGCGGAATCGCAGGGCTTCCACGCACAAGGGAATGCATTGATCCCCTTACTTCCCGCATCGGGCTATGCCCACTATGCGGGAAGTAAGCGGATCATGTGCGGATGGTACCCAGGGTGGAGGAGAGAAGACTCTCCTCCACGGACTGGACACCATAAAATTGTTAAAAAAGAATTAAAATAAAACATAGTGATATACTCACCTTCCGATGGCCCCCGGAGTCCTCCCGCCTCTCAGCGGTGCACGCTGCGGCTTCCGTTCCCAGGGATGCTTTGCACAAAGGTCAGATGACCGTGACGACACAAAGGTCCTTCGCGCAAAGCATCCGTGGGAATGGAAGCCACCGTGTGCACCACTGAGGAGATAGGGGGCCGTCAGAAGGTGAGAAAAACAATTTTTTAATGTTCTTATTATTTTTAACATTCTATCTTTTTACTATTAATTAATACTGCATAGGCAGCATCAATAGTAAAAAGTTGGTCACACTTGTCAAGCACAATGTTTGGCAAGTGTGACCAACTAGTCAATCAGTTTTCCAAGCGATGCTAGAGATCGTTTGGAAAACGCTTGCTCTCTGCAAGCTAATTACGCTTGCAAAACGCTAGTGTTTAGCGGCAAAACGCATGCTAATTCCGCATGCGTTTTTCCCACGGCAGGGAGTTCCGGAATTGCAGCGGAAATTTCCACTGCAATTCCGGACGTGTGCACATAGCCTAAATGTTGTGCTTTTTTCTTATTAATCTGTAATCGTGCCTGGAGAAGGAGCCACTGTGCTCTGAAAGCTTGCAAACATATTATTTTCTGGTTAGTTAATAAAGGTATCACTCCGAGAATACTTTTGTCTACATTGGGCAGAAAGGTATTCACATCCATGGGACAATACTGAAGATATGACACTTTGAAACAATGTAAAGTAGTCAGAGTACAACTTGTATAACAGTGTAAATGTGGTGTGCCCTCTAAATAACTCAACACACACCCATTAAGGTCTAAACCACTGGCAACGAAAGTGAGAACACCCCTAAGTGAAAGTAGCCAAATTGTGTCAATTGTGCCACCATTATATTTCAAGAACTGCTTTAACTCTCTTAGGCATAGAGTTCACTATAGCTTCACAGGTTGCCACTAAAATCCTCTTCCACTCCTCCATGACAAAATCACAGAGCTGGTGGATGTTAGAGACCTTGCACTCCTCCATCTTCCATTTGAGGATGCACCAGAGATGCTGAATAGGGTTTAGATCTGGAGACATGCTTGGCTAGTCCAGCACCTTTAGGGTCTGTGCACACGGTGCGGATTTTGCTGCGGATTGGCCACTGCAGATTCACAGCAGCTTTCCCTTAGTTTACAGCACCATGTAAACCTATAGAAAACAAAATCAGCAGTGCACATGCTGCGGAAAAAAACATGCGGTAACGTAGCATTGTTTATTCTGCAGCATGTCAATTCTTTGTGCGGATTCCGCAGCGGTTTATACCTGCTCCATAATAGGAATCCACAGGTGTAAAACCGCAGGTGGAATCCGCACAAAATCCGCAAAAAAACACGGTAAATCCGCGGTAATTCTGCAGGAAATCCGCAGTGCAATTTACCAAAATCAGTCCAGAAAAATCCGCAGAGTAATCCGCAGCATGTGCACATACCCTAACCCTTAGTTTCTTTAGCAAGCCAGTGGTCATCTTGGAGTTGTGCATGGGGTCATTAACATCTTAGAATACTGACCTTCTATCCAGTTTCGGAAGGGAGAGGATCATGCTCAGCTTCATTATGTCACAGTACATGTTGGCATTTATGGTTCCATCAATGGACTGTAGCTCCCCACAGCCGGCAGCACTCATGCAGCCCCAAACCATGACATTCCCATTACCATGCTTGACTGTAGGCAAGACTCACTTGCTTGACACCATCTGAACAAGATAAGTTTATGTTGGTCTCATCAGATCATACGACATGGTTCCAGTAATCCATATCCTTAGTCTGCTTGCATTATCCAGCAAAGTGCTTGTAGGCTTTCTTGTGCCTTATTTTTAGAATTGGCTTCCGTTTGGGACGACAACCATGCAGACCAATTTGATGCAGTTTGCGGCGCATGGTCTTAGCACTGACAGGCTTACCACCCACCCATTTAACCTCTGCAGGAATGCTGGCAGCACTCATGCGCAGAGCGTATGCACTTTTTTTGTTGACCATGGCAAGGCCAGTTAAATCGCTGTATGGTCTTGCTCACCAAGCTGCAACTCCATTTCAATGTGTTGGCAGTCTTCTTATAGCCTCTGCCATCTTTATGTAGAACAACAATTCTTTTTTTAAGATCCTTGGAGAGTTCTTTTCCATGAGGTGCCATATTGAACTTACAGTGACCAGTATGAGAGAGTGTGAGAGCAATAACATCAACTTTTATACAACTGCTCCACATTCACACCTGAGACCTTGTAACACTAATGAGTCACATGACACCGGGGAGAGAAAATGGCTAATTGGGCACAATTTGTCCTTTGTACTTAGGGGTGTATAATAATAATAATAATAATTTTATTTATATAGCGCCAACATATTCCGCAGCGCTTTACAAATTATATAGGGGACTTGTACAGACAATAGACATTACAGCATAACAGAAATCACAGTTCAAAATAGATACCAAGAGGAGTGAGGGCCCTGCTCGCAAGCTTACAAACTATGAGGAAAAGGGGAGACACGAGAGGTGGATGGTAACAATTGCTTTAGTTATTCGGACCAGCCATAGTGTAAGGCTCAGGTGTTCATGTAAAGCTGCATGAACCAGTTAACTGCCTAAGTATGTAGCAGTACAGACACAGAGGGCTAATAACTGCATAAAGTGTATGAGAACATGTTGCGAGGAACCTGATTATGTTTTTGTCTTTTTGTTTTTTTGAATGGGCCACACAGGGATAGTTAGTTTAATGCATTGAGGTGGTAGCCCAATCTGAACAAATGAGTTTTTAGGGCACGCTTAAAATGGTGGGGATTGGGGATTAATTGTATTAGCCTAGGTAGTGCATTCCAAAGAATCGGCGCAACACGTGTAAAGTCTTGGAGACGGGAATGGGAGATTCTGATTATTGAGGATGCTAACCTGAGGTCATTAGCGGAGCGGAGGGCACGGGTAGGGTGGTAGACTGAGACCAGAGAGGAGATGTAGGGTGGTGCTGAGCCATGGAGTGCTTTGTAGATGAGGGTAGTAGTTTTGTACTGGATTCTTGAGTGGATGGGTAGCCAGTGTAATGACTGGCACAAGGTAGAGGCATCGGTGTAACGGTTGGTGAGGAATATGATCCTGGCTGCAGAATTCAGGACAGATTGGAGAGGGGAGAGTTTGGTAGGAGGGAGGCCGATTAGTAGAGAGTTACAATAGTCCAAACGAGAATGAATAAATGAAACAGTAAGAGTTTTTGCAGAGTCGAAAGTAAGAAAAGGGCGAATTCTAGAAATGTTTTTGAGATGCAAATAAGAAGAGTGAGCCAGTGATCGGATGTGGGGGGTGAATGAAAGCTTGGAATCAAGTATGACTCCAAGGCAGCGGGCATGTTGCTTTGGAGCAATGGTGGAACCACACACGGAGATGGCAATGTCAGGCAAAGGTAGGTTAATAGAGGGAGAAAACACAAGGAGTTCAGTTTTTGACAGGTTCAGGTTCAGTGTATTCACTTTTGTTGCCAGCAATTTAGACATTAATGGCACACCAAATTTACACTACTATGCAAGCTGTACACTGACTATTTTACATTGTATTATACTGTCATATCTTCAGTGTTGTCCCATGAAAAGGTATAATAAAATATTTACAAAAGTGTGATGTGCAGACTCCCTTTTGTGACATACTGTAGAGTTGATAGAAATATCTCAGTGAGATTTATAATTAGTGCAGTACGTGTGTCATTTACTGTGCATGCATTTAGCTAATAAATTGAAAAACAAGTGGAAAAAATGGCATGAGGTCCCCCTTATTTTTAATAACCAGTTGAGGGAAAGCAGACAGCTGTCAGCTGGTGTTATTATTTCGGGAAGGGGCCAATATTCATGGATTTTCCCAAGCAATTAATAACAGCTCACAGCTGTCTGCTTAGCTTTTGCTGGTTATTAAAATGACGTGGGGTCCCCCCTATTTTTAATCACAAAAAAACAGCTAAGTGAGATCGAAAACTTAACTTTTGATAAGTACTGTATATACTTGTGTATACAGTGGGTATGTAAAGTATTCAGACCCCTTTAAATTTTTCACTCTATTCCATTGCAGCCATTTGGTAAATGCAAAAAAAGTTCATTTTTTATATTAATGTTCACTCTGCCACCCTCTTGACTGAAAAAAAAACAGAAATGTAGAAATGTTTGCAAATGTAATAAAAAAGAAAAACTTAAATAACACATGGTCATAAGTATTCAGACCCTTTGCTCAGACATTCATATTTAAGTCACATGCTGTCCATTTCCTTGTGATCTTCCCTGAGATGGTTCTACTCTTTCATTGGAGGCCAGCTGTGTTTACTTAAACTGATAGCACTTGATTTGGATAAGCACACACCTGATTATATAAGAAAGCACCGCACACAGACCAAATGAGAATCATGAGGTCAAAGATACTGGCCAAGGAGCTCAGAGACAGAATTGTGGCAATGCACAGATCTGGCCAAAGTTACAAAAGAATTTCTGCAGTACTCAAGGTTCCTAAGAGCAGTGGCATCCATAATCCTTAAATGGAAGAAGTTTGGGACCTCCAGAAGTCTTCCTACACCTGGCCGTGCAGCCAAACTGACCAATCATGCGAGATGAGCCTTGGTGAGAGAGGTAAAGATGAACCCCATGATCACTGTGGCTTAGCTCCAGAGATGCAGTAGGGAGATGGGAGAAAGTTCCAGAAATTCATCTATCACTGCAGCCTTCCACTAGTCAGGCCTTTATGGCAGAGTGGCCCGACAGAAGCCTCTCCTTAGTGCAAGACATATGAAAGCCCACATAGAGTTTGCTGAAAAGGACATGAAGGACTCCAAGACTATGAGAAATAAGATTCTCTGGTCTGATGAGACAAAGATAGACCTTTTTGGTGATAATTCTAAGAAGTATGTGTGGAGAAAACCAGGTACTGCTCATCACCTGTCCAATACAATCCCAACAATGAAACATGGTGGTTGCAGCATCATGCTATGAGGGTGTTTTTCAGCTGCAGGGACAGGATGACTGGTTGTCATTGAAGGAAGCATGAATGTAGCCAAGTACAGAGGTATCCAGAATGAAAACCTCTTCCAGAGTGCTCTGGACCACAGACTTGGCCGAAGGTTCACCTTCCAACAAGACAATGACCCTAAGCACACAGCTAAAATAACAAAGGAGTGGCTTCATAACAACTCTGTGATCATTCTTGCCTGGCTTAGCCAGAGTCTTGACCTAAACCCAATTGAGCATCTCTGGAGAGACCTGAAAATGGCTGTCCACCAAAATTCACCATCCAACCTGATGGAACTGGAGAGGATCTGCAAAGAAGAATGCAGAGGATCTCTACCCAAAAACTTGTTGCATCATTCCGAAGAAGATTAATGGTTGTACCAGCTCAAAAGGGTGCTTCTGCTTAATACTGAACAAAGCGTCTGAATACTTATGACAATGTGATATGTCACCTTTTCTTTTTTAATACATTTGCAAAAATTACTACATTTCTTTTTTCAGTCCAGATTGGGTGCAGAGTGTACAATAATGTGAAAAAAATGAACTTTCTTGAATTTACCAAATGGCTGCAATAAAACAAAGACTGAAAAAATTTAAATGGGTCTGAATACTTTCTGTACCCACTGTAAGCCACCCAAGTATAAGCCGAAGCACCATTTTGCCACAAAAAAAAAAATTGAAAACGTATTGACTTGAGTATAAGCCGGGTATGCATGGCTCCTTATTCCCATACTTGTCTGCATGACTCCTTCTTACCATCCTTGTCTGCATGGCTCCTTATTCCCATTCTGGTCTGCATGGCTCAATATCCCCATCCTTGTATGCATGACTCCTTACTCTTACCCTTATATTCATGGCTCCTTATCCCCATTCTTGTATACATGGTTCCTCATTCCTATCCTTGAATGTGTGGCCCCCATGAGCAAAGCATAAAAAAAAACATCCTACTTACCTTTCCTGCAAGCCCTAGCATCTCATTCCAGTTCCAGCAGCTCCTGCGGCTGAGCAATCGCGTGTCCCCACTCATTAAGGGAATGAATATTCACCTCTCTCCACATCTATGGGAGTGGAGAGAGGTGAATATTCATTACCTTAATGAGCGGGCACCCATGATAGAACGGCAGCTACTGAAAGCCTGCGGCTGCGGCTGTAACTGTGCGCACTTTAAGAGAAATGAATATTCATTCAGAGGATCTGCAAGGAAGAATGGCAGAGGATCCCCAAATCCAGGTATGATAAACTTGTTGCATCATTCCCAAGAAGACTCATGGCTGTACTAGCTTAAAAAGGTGCCTCTACTCAATACTGAGCAAAGGGTCTGAATACTTATGACCATGTGATATTTCAGGGGTTTTTTTGTAATAAATTTTCAAAAATTACATTTATGTTTTATTTCAGTCAAGATGGGGCGCAGAGCGTACATTAATGAGAAAAAAATGAACTTTTTTGAATTTACCAAATGGCTGTAATGAAACAAAGAGTGAAAAATTTAAAGGGGTCTGAATACTTTCCGTACCCACTGTATATACATCCATTGAATGTTCTAAAATATATACAATTGTTTCTAAAAACACACATTACACTGTGCTTTGTTGCAAGAAATTTGTTTTTCCAATTCTGAATGTGAGTCAAATTCCACCCTGCAAAATATTCAATTAAGAATAGATTCCTAGGATTTATGTTGTATAACTTAATGAATTAAACATTCACAATAAGAAATTCCCTTTATATAAAAGGTTACAATAAATACAATATATTAGTCCCATATTTTTTTGCAACTGCTCAGCATGAGGTTTAGTATCGGATAGGATATTATATATATTGCTAGATCTGAAATATTCTCTTTATATACTCTTCCCTCTCCTAGTGTATCCTCACCCACCCCCTGCAGACTGTGAGCCCTCGCAAGCAGGGTCCTCCCTCCTTATGTACTCGTATGCCTTGTTATCTGCTCATGTTTAATGTATTTGTCTATATTTGCCCTGTATTCACATGTAAAGCGCCATGGAATAAATGGCGCTATAAAAATGTATAATAATAATAATAAAAAAAATGTATAATAATAATATATTGTCTTTTTAAAGTAACCTAGATAAACTGAAGGGAGATAAATGAGATGCTCAATGACACAGGCAGTGCTCAGGTGCTGCATGCAGCTTACTTGCGCATAAGTAATACCTTGCAGGGCAATAATCCATTGTGCTGGGCTTATTTTAAAAACATAATTTTGTTCAAATCTCATGTAGAAGACAAACAATGAAATAGCAACATAAAATGAAATATAGGTTTTCCTCTCATCTAAATGTACAGAAATTATTTACACTCTGTTAGGCCACGTTCACACATTCACTATTTGGTCAGTATTTTATAACAATATTTGTAAGCCAAAACCAGGAGAGGGTGATAAATATGCACATATTACACATTTTTTCTATTATATTTTTTCTCTGATTGTTCCACTCCTGATTTTGTTTTACAAATACTGATGTAAAATACTGACCAAATACTGAACATGTGAACGTTCATCAAACTATTTCCCTTCATCTGATGTGGCATATCTACACTGTCCACATCGTATTTTCGTATTGTAAACAGTTCTATGGAATAACACATTTGCTTACCTATGTATAACAGTATGGCTGGCAGAGGTCAAAAGCTTACTTCTTTTGAATGGCCCGTAATGGGCATACTTATCATGTATGCTGAGAGGTTTTTCTGACCTACACTCTAGGGCTTGCTCTCACTTGCTATTAAATCGATTAAAAATTGGATTGCATTTGGACCAATGTTATTCTATCATTGTCTGTTTATCTTTAATTTTTTTCCAGCTCAGATTGGATCACGATCAGACTGGAGAAAAATTGTAGCATGCTGTGATTGAATGCTAAAATTGGATTGCATTCCCCAATAGAAATCAAAAGGTGCCGTCCTTTTTTCACACACCCACGTCCTTGAAAATATTTCAGCAGCTGCGTACAGTAAAATCACAGCATGACCCAACAAAATAAAATAGAATAGATATATATATATAAATGTCAATAACGTATACAATTAGTACAGTGCTTGTGCAGCTTACTGTAAATTTATTTAATTAATAAATAAATATGTCTCTGAAAAAAATGGCATTGAATCCCGCAGAGGGAAAGCGGACAGCTGGGGGTAGATGTTTATAGCCTGTGAAGGGGTAATACCCATGGCGCCTTCCCAGGCTATAAAATCAGACACATCGCTGGAGTGAGCATGCAGAAAATACTTAGAAACACCAGACAAACTGCACGTTGTACGGTTTTGTGCATTATAAATATGTTCTGATAATAATTCCTAAGCATTTTTCAACATTCGCTCATCACTAGTTAGTGTATGTTTGTAAATGTATATGCAAATTGCCTCTTCAGAGAGAAAGAATACTACTACTTCCATTTACTGGAAGCAGCAATTTTAAAATTCAATACAGGCCCTAAAGTGAAAAGTGACATGCAAGGGTAAGGAGAATTATAGACCATGTAATGTAAGCAGGGGCAAATCTAGGGAGTGGCAAGTGGAGCATGTGCCCTGCGCTCAGCCAGCATGGTGGTGCTGTTAGGCTGCCTAATGCATCGATCTGAGGTATCTCGCCAGTGGCTGGGGAGGGATTTGAAGATAAAGTATGGGAAACAAGCAATGGGAGGGATGCAGACACAGTATAGGTATCAAGCATTTAGGGGTGCAGACACAGTATGTGGAGTAAGGAGGGGATGTGTGCAGACACAGTATGAGGAGTGAGGGAAAATGAGTGTAGACACGTACTGGGAGCAAGGAAGGGGGAATAGTTGCAGACACAGTATGGTGTGCGAGAGAAACGGATGCAGATGCACAATTGGGAGTAAGGGAAGGGGATAGGTGTAGACACAGTTTGGGGATTGAGGAGGGAATGGTTGCAGTAACCGTATTGTGAGCAAGGGCGGGAGGAATGGGTGCAGAGATAGAAATATCTCAGTGACATATATAATTATTGCAGTATGTGTGTCATTTACTGTACATGCATTTAGCTAATAAATTGAAAAACAAGTGGAAAAACTGGCATGAGGTCCCCCTTATTTTTAATAACCAGTTGAGGGAAAGCAGACAGCTGTCAGCTTGTGTTATTATTTCAGGAAGGGGCCAATATTCATGGATTTTCCCAGGCAATTAATAACAGCTCACAGCTGTCTGCTTAGCTTTTACTGGTTATTAAAATGACGTGGGGTCCCCCTATTTTTAATAACAAAAAACAGCTAAGTGAGATCTAAAACTTAGCTTTCAATAAGTACTGTATATACTTGTGCATACAGTAGGTATGTAAAGTATTCAGACCCCTTAAATTGTTCACTCTATTCCATTGCAGCCATTTGGTAAATGCAAAAAAAGTTCATTTTTTATATTAATGTTCACTCTGCAACCCTCTTGACTGAAAAAAACAGAAATGTAGAAATGTTTGCAAATGTAATTAAAAAGATGCAGATGGGTGCACACAGAGTATGGAGAGTAAGTGGGAGTGTATGAGGAAAATGTGTGAGGGGTATTGGGTGTGAACATAGTATGGGAAGTGAGAGGGGGTTGAATGAGGAAACAGTATGGGAGGGCGATGGGTGACAATACGCTATTTGAAGAAAGGGGCAGGGATTTAGTTTTCACAGGCAGAGCTAAACATAGAGACTAGTTTACAGCAGGCAAGGTAGATATGTGTTTATTACAATGTTATTACCAAAATGTTGTCTTTATTTTATCGTATTACTAATTTTTAACCACCAGCAGGTTATTTAAAAATGTATACCTAACATTTGCATAATATATGTATTATAAAACTTGAATTCATGGGTCTTAGATTTTATGTAACTTAAATTCCTGGCTAAAACTTTAACCGTCCCTGAAATGTTAAGTGCTGAGATTGATAATTGTATTTTATATAAATAATAATAATTTTATATAGTAGATTCATTGAAGAGGTTCAAGTAGGGTCTAAATGACTTTCTTAAATAATATTCTATACATTATAAGTGCAACATTTGGGAGATTAGAGGTTGGTCCGGGGATTATGTTTGGGAGTTAGAAGCAAATGTTTCCGCTAGTATGGGTAAATAACAATCAATTCAAAGGGGTGTTTGCATTTATTTAGATTGGTGTTCCCCAACTCCAGTCCTCAATGTCCACCAACAAATCATGTTTTCAGGATTTCCTTAGTATTGACAAAGTGACAATTCCACCACCTGTGCAATACTAAGGAAATCCTGAAAACATGATCTGCTGGTGACTCTTGAGCACTGGAGTTGGGGATCATTGGTTTAGATCAACACAGTAGGATTATACAGTAGTGTGAACTTGCGTGTCTTTCTTCAACCCTTTTTGACTATGTAACTATGTTTGATGTAAATTGATAGAGATACCTAATTTCTTAAAAGGCATGGGATTCACAACGATGACAACATGCATTACTGCACTATGATTTATAGTATCATGATTTAAAATGTCCATTACATAGTAACATAGTTTTTAAGGTTGAAGGAAGACTTTATGTCCATCTAGTTCCACCCCATAGCCTAACCTAACATGCCCTAACATATTGATCCAGAGGAAGGCAAAAAAAATCCATGTGGCAAACAGTAAGCTCCACATTGTTGAAAAAATTCCTTCCCGTCTCCACATAAGGCAATTAGACTAGTTCCCTGGATCAACGCCCTATCATTAGATGCTGCAGTCTACATTAGCTCTTTGTCTACAATGAATTCTCAAATTTCACTGACATATACACCAAACTGCCCTTAGACTTCAATAGCCAGTTGTATGGGAAAAGATGTTAGTTTGGCCAAGGTATGCTAGGATCAGCCTCAACTGTATAGGAAATGAATGTTAACTACACTAAAAATGCAGTTACTAAAATTTGTGATCCTGTTAGACATACTACATTTACTTGAACATTTTCACTACACATACTGTTCTTGCACATCATACATGGTGTGCACTTTGCAACATAAATAAATTATCACATATCAATTAAATAGCTGGTAACTAGGGATGAGCGAGCACTGAAATGTTTGGATGCTCGTTACTCAAACTGAATAATTCCTAATACTCATATGATTGTTTCGAGTAATAAGTATAATTGGAGTGAATGGGAAATCCAAGCATTTTTCCAGCACACCACGCAAGGAGGTGCCGGATAAGTGAAAATGTTTAAATGTATGGGAAAAGTTCTGAATGAGAGGAGAACAGCATGGGGAAGACTCCTGAAAGCATCGCTGATTCCAAGATCACTGTTGAAAACAATGTTGTCACACCTTTACTACACTTTAAGGACTGACAATAAAATATTCAAAATCAAAGAGAAATTGGAATTTACAGTAAAACAAATGTTAACTCCTTTCTGACATATGACGTACTATCCCATCGAGGTGGAGTGGGCCCGTATGACCACCGACGGGATAGTACGTCATACGCGATCGGCCGCGCTCACGGGGGGAGCGCGGTCGATCGCGGCCCGGTGTCAGCTGCCAATCGCAGCTGACATCCGGCACTATGTGCCAGGAGTGGTCACGGACCGCCCCCGGCACATTAACCCCCGGCACACCGCGATCAAACATGATCGCGGTGTGCCGGCGGTATAGGGAAGCATCGCGCAGGGAGGGGGCTCCCTGCGAGCTTCCCTGAGACCCCCGCAGCAACGCGATGTGATCGCGTTACTGCGAGGGTCTCTTACCTCTCCTCCCTGCAGCAGGATCCAAAATGGCCGTGGCACCCGGGTCCTGCAGGGAGGGAGGTGGCTTACAAAGTGCCTGCTCAGAGCAGGTGCTTGGTAAGCCTGAAGTGCTGTAAGTCAGATCGCTGATCTGACAGAGTGCTGTGCAAACTGTCAGATCAGCGATCTGTGATGTCCCCCCGGGACAAAGTAAAAAAGTTAAAAAAAAGTTTCCACATGTGTAAAAAAAAAAATAAAATAATAATTCCTAAATAAGGAAAAAAAAAAATATTATTCCCCCATAAATACATTTCTTTATCTAAATAAAAAAACAAACAATAAAAGTACACATATTTAGTATCGCCGCGTCCGTAACAACCCATCCTATAAAACTGTCCCACTAGTTAACCCCTTCAGTAAACACCGTAAGAAAAAAAAAAGAGGCAAAAAACAACGCTTTATTATCATACTGCCGAACAAAAAGTGGAATAACACGTGATCAAAAAGACAGATATAAATAAGCATGGTACCGCTGAAAACGTCATCTTGTCCCGCAAAAAATGAGCCACCATACAGCATCATCAGCAAAAAAATAAAAAAGTTAAAGTCCTGAGAATAAAGCGATGACAAAATAATTATTTTTTCTATAAAATAGTTTTTATCGTATAAAAGCGCCAAAACATAAAAAATGATATAAATGAGATATCGCTGTAATCGTACTGACCCGAAGAATAAAACTGCTTTATCAATTTTACCAAACGCGGAACGGTATAAACGCCTTCCCCCAAAAAAATTCATGAATAGCTGGTTTTTGGTCATTCTGCCTCACAAAAATCAGAATAGAAAGCGATCAAAAAATGTCACGCTCCCGAAAATTGTACAAATAAAAACGTCAACTCGTCCCACAAAAAAACAAGACCTCACATGACTCTGTGGACTCAAATATGGAAAAATTATAGCTCTCAAAATGTGGTAACGCAAAAAATATTTTTTGCAATAAAAAGCGTCTTTCAGTGTGTGACGGCTGCCAATCATAAAAATCTGCTAAATAACCTGCTATAAAAGTAAATCAAACTCCCCTTCATCACCCCCTTAGTTAGAGAAAAATAAAAAAAAAATAAAAAAATGTATTTATTTCCATTTTCCCATTAGGGCTAGGGTTAGGGCTAGGGTTTGGGCTAGGGTTAGGGTTATGGCTAGGGTTAGGGCTAGGGTTAGGGCTAGGATTAGGGCTAGGGTTAGGGTTGGGTTAGGGCTAGGGTTAGGGTTAGGGCTAGGGTTAGGGATAGGGATAGGGTTAGGGCTAGGGTTAGGGTTGGGGCTAGGGTTAAGGCTACAGTTAAGCTTGGGGCTAAAGTTAGGGTTAGGGTTTGGATTACATTTACGGTTGGGAATAGGGTTGGGTGTTGTGAATTCTGTGGCAGAGCTCCCTCCTGTGGTCACAAGTGGTACTTCGGCTGATTCTCTCTGTGAGCTTCTGTTGGTGGAGGGAAGTAACATAGTAACATAGTAACATAGTTAGTAAGGCCGAAAAAAGACATTTGTCCATCCAGTTCAGCCTATATTCCATCATAATAAATCCCCAGATCTACGTCCTTCTACAGAACCTAATAATTGTATGATACAATATTGTTCTGCTCCAGGAAGACATCCAGGCCTCTCTTGAACCCCTCGACTGAGTTCGCCATCACCACCTCCTCAGGCAAGCAATTCCAGATTCTCACTGCCCTAACAGTAAAGAATCCTCTTCTATGTTGGTGGAAAAACCTTCTCTCCTCCAGACGCAAAGAATGCCCCCTTGTGCCCGTCACCTTCCTTGAGTGGTACTGCGGCTTCTGAGTTTCCTCCCTCAGGTGATCTGGTGAGGTCGTTAGGTGCTTCTCTACTAAACTCCACCTAATGCTTTGATCCTGGCTTCCTGTCAATGTTCCAGTGTTGGACTTGCTTTTCCCTGGATCATTCCTGTGGCCTGCTGCTCTGCATAGCTAAGTTCTTCTTTGCTATTTGTTTGCTATTTTTTCTGTCCAGCTTGTCTAATTTGTTGCATTTTTTCTGTCCAGCTTGTCTATTTTGTTGCTGGAAGCTCTGGGACGCAAAGGGTGTACCTCCGTGCCGTTAGTTCGGTACGGAGGGTCTTTTTGCCCCCTTTGCGTGGTTTTCTTTAGGGTTTTGTGTAGACCGCAAAGTTACCTTTTCTATCCTTGATCTGTTAAGAAAGTCGGGCCTCACTTTGCTGAATCTATTTCATCTCTACGTTTGTCTTTTCATCTTAACTCACAGTCATTATATGTGAGGGGCTGCCTTTTCCTTTGGGGTATTTCTCTGAGGCAAGGTAGGCTTATTTTCTATCTTCAGGCTAGTTTGTTTCTCAGGCTGTGCCGAGTTGCCTAGGCAGAGTTAGGCGCAATCCACGGCTGCCTCTAGTGTTGTTTGGAGAGGATTAGGGATTGCGGTCTGCAGAGTTCCCACGTCTCAGAGCTCGTTCTATGATTTTGGGTTATTGTCAGATCACTGTATGTGCTCTGACCGCTATGTCCATTGTAGTACTGAATTGCCTCTCATAACAGTACAGGAAGCCCAAAGTACTAATGATTCTCAATAGAGGGAAAAAAGAAGTTCTGAGACCATTTTTTTTTCTTTGCACTGTGTTTTGCCTTTTTTTCCCCCTAGACATTTGGGTGGTTCAGTACACAGGTGTAGCGATGGACATTAGAAGTCTGTCTTCATCTGTGGATCAGCTCTCGGCAAGAGTACAAAAGATTCAAGACACTATTGATCAGAAAACTATGTTGGAACCAAGAATTCCTGTTCCTGATTTGTTTTTTGGAGATAGAACTAAGTTTCTGAGTTTCAAAAATAATTGTAAATTATTTCTGGCCTTGAAACCTCGCTCCTCTGGTCATCCAGTTCAACAGGTTTTGATTGTTATTTTTTTTTTGCGCGGCGACCCTCAGGACTGGGCATTTTCTCTTGCGCAAGGAGATCCTGCATTGAGTAATGTCGATGCGTTTTTCCTGGCACTCGGATTTCTGTACGATGAACCTAATTCAGTGGATCAGGCAGAGAAAAATTTGCTGGCTCTTTGTCAGGGTCAGGATGAGATAGAGGTATATTGTCAGAAATTTAGAAAGTGGTCCGTGCTCACTCAATGGAATGAATCTGCGCTGGCAGCTATGTTCAGAAAGGGTCTCTCTGAAGCCCTTAAGGATGTCATGGTGGGATTTCCTGTGCCTGCTGGTTTGAATGAGTCTATGTCTTTGGCCATTCAGATCGGTCGACGCTTGCGTGAGCGTAAATCTGTGCACCATTTGGCGGTATTACCTGAGCTTAAACCTGAGCCTATGCAGTGCGATAGGACTTTGACCAGAGTTAAACGGCAAGAACACAGACGTCTGAATGGGCTGTGTTTCTACTGTGGTGATTCCACTCATGCTATCTCTGATTGTCCTAAGCGCACTAAGCGGTTCGCTAGGTCTGCCACCATTGGTACGGTACAGTCAAAATTTCTTCTGTCCGTTACCTTGATCTGCTCTTTGTCATCGTATTCTGTCATGGCATTTGTGGATTCAGGCGCTGCCCTGAATTTGATGGACTTGGAGTATGCTAAGCGTTGTGGGTTTCTCTTAGAGCCCTTGCAGTGTCCTATTCCATTGAGAGGAATTGATGCCACGCCTTTGGCCAAGAATAAGCCTCAATACTGGACCCAGCTGACCATGTGCATGGCTCCTGCACATCAGGAGGTTATTCGCTTTCTGGTGTTGCATAATCTGCATGATGTGGTCGTGTTGGGGTTGCCATGGCTACAAGCCCATAATCCAGTATTAGATTGGAAATCCATGTCGGTGTCCAGCTGGGGTTGTCAGGGGGTACATGGTGATGTTCCATTTCTGTCAATTTCGTCATCCACCCCTTCTGAGGTTCCAGAGTTCTTGTCTGATTACCGGGATGTATTTGATGAGCCCAAGTCCGATGCCCTACCTCCGCATAGGGATTGTGATTGTGCTATCAATTTGATTCCTGGTAGTAAATTCCCAAAAGGTCGACTGTTTAATTTATCCGTGCCTGAGCACGCCGCTATGCGCAGTTATGTGAAGGAATCCCTAGAGAAGGGGCATATTCGCCCGTCATCGTCACCATTAGGAGCAGGGTTCTTTTTTGTAGCCAAGAAGGATGGTTCGCTGAGACCTTGTATAGATTACCGCCTTCTAAATAAGATCACGGTTAAATTTCAGTACCCCTTGCCATTGTTATCTGATTTGTTTGCTCGGATTAAGGGGGCTAGTTGGTTCACCAAGATAGATCTTCGTGGTGCGTATAATCTGGTGCGAATCAGGCGAGGAGATGAATGGAAAACTGCATTTAATATGCCCGAGGGTCATTTTGAGTATCTAGTGATGCCATTCGGACTTGCCAATGCTCCATCAGTGTTTCAGTCCTTTATGCATGACATCTTCCGAGAGTACCTGGATAAATTCCTGATTGTGTACTTGGATGACATTTTGATCTTCTCGGATGATTGGGAGTCTCATGTGAAACAGGTCAGAACAGTTTTTCAGGTCCTGCGTGCTAATTCTTTGTTTGTGAAGGGATCAAAGTGTCTCTTTGGTGTGCAGAAGGTTTCATTTTTGGGGTTCATCTTTTCCCCTTCTACTATCGAGATGGATCCTGTTAAGGTCCAAGCCATCCATGATTGGACTCAGCCGACATCTCTGAAAAGTCTGCAAAAGTTCCTGGGCTTTGCTAATTTTTATCGTCGCTTCATCTGCAATTTTTCTAGTATTGCCAAACCATTGACCGATTTGACCAAGAAGGGTGCTGATTTGGTCAATTGGTCTTCTGCTGCTGTGGAAGCTTTTCAAGACTTGAAGCGTCGTTTTTCTTCTGCCCCTGTGTTGTGTCAACCAGATGTTTCTCTTCCGTTCCAGGTCGAGGTTGATGCTTCTGAGATTGGAGTAGGGGCTGTTTTGTCTCAGAGAGGTTCTGATTGCTCAGTGATGAAACCATGCGCTTTTTTTTCCAGGAAGTTTTCGCCTGCTGAGCGAAATTATGATGTGGGCAACCGAGAGTTGCTGGCCATGAAGTGGGCATTCGAGGAGTGGCGTCATTGGCTTGAAGGAGCTAAGCATCGCGTGGTGGTATTGACTGATCATAAGAACTTGACTTATCTTGAGTCTGCTAAGCGGTTGAATCCTAGACAGGCTCGTTGGTCGCTGTTTTTTGCCCGTTTTGACTTTGTGATTTCGTACCTTCCGGGCTCTAAAAATGTGAAGGCGGATGCTCTGTCTAGGAGTTTTGTGCCCGACTCTCCGGGTTTGTCTGAGCCGGCGGGTATCCTCAAGGAAGGAGTAATTGTGTCTGCCATCTCCCCTGATTTGCGGCGGGTGCTGCAAAAATTTCAGGCTAATAAACCTGATCGTTGTCCAGCGGAGAGACTGTTTGTCCCTTATAGGTGGACCAATAAAGTTATCTCTGAGGTTCATTGTTCGGTGTTGGCTGGTCATCCTGGAATCTTCGGTACCAGAGAGTTGGTGGCTAGATCCTTTTGGTGGCCGTCTCTGTCGCGGGATGTGCGTGTTTTTGTGCAGTCCTGTGGGATTTGTGCTCGGGCTAAGCCCTGCTGTTCTCGTGCCAGTGGGTTGCTTTTGCCCTTGCCGGTCCCAAAGAGGCCTTGGACACATATCTCTATGGATTTTATTTCTGATCTTCCCGTTTCTCAAAAGATGTCAGTCATTTGGGTGGTCTGTGATCGCTTTTCCAAGATGGTCCATCTGGTACCCTTGTCTAAATTGCCTTCCTCCTCTGATTTGGTGCCATTGTTCTTCCAGCATGTGGTTCGTTTACATGGCATTCCAGAGAATATCGTTTCTGACAGAGGTTCCCAGTTTGTTTCAAGGTTTTGGCGAGCCTTTTGTGGTAGGATGGGCATTGACTTGTCTTTTTCCTCGGCTTTCCATCCTCAGACTAATGGCCAGACCGAACGAACCAATCAGACCTTGGAAACATATCTGAGATGCTTTGTTTCTGCCGATCAGGATGACTGGGTGTCCTTTTTGCCTTTGGCTGAGTTCGCCCTTAATAATCGGGCCAGCTCGGCTACCTTGGTTTTGCCATTTTTCTGCAATTCTGGGTTCCATCCTCGTTTCTCTTCAGGACAGGTTGAGTCTTCGGACTGTCCTGGTGTGGTTACTGTGGTGGACAGGTTGCAGCAGATTTGGACTCATGTAGTGGACAATTTGACCTTGTCCCAGGAGAAGGCTCAACGTTTCGCTAATCGCAGACGCCGTGTGGGTCCCCGACTTCGTGTTGGGGATCTGGTTTGGTTATCTTCTCGTCATATTCCTATGAAAGTTTCCTCTCCTAAGTTTAAACCTCGTTTCATTGGTCCGTATAGGATTTCTGAGGTTCTTAATCCTGTGTCTTTTCGTCTGACCCTTCCAGATTCTTTTTCCATACATAACGTATTCCATAGGTCATTGTTGCGGAGATACGTGGCACCTATGGTTCCATCTGTTGATCCTCCTGCCCCGGTGTTGGTGGAGGGGGAATTGGAGTATATTGTGGAGAAGATTTTGGATTCTCGTGTTTCTAGACGGAAACTCCAGTATCTGGTTAAATGGAAGGGTTATGCTCAGAAAGATAATTCCTGGGTTTTTGCTTCTGATGTCCATGCTCCCGATCTTGTTCGTGCCTTTCATGTGGCTCATCCTGGTTGGCCTGGGGGCTCTGGTGAGGGTTCAGTGACCCCTCCTCAAGGGGGGGTACTGTTGTGAATTCTGTGGCAGAGCTCCCTCCTGTGGTCACAAGTGGTACTTCGGATGATTCTCTCTGTGAGCTTCTGTTGGTGGAGGGAAGTGGTACTGCGGCTTCTGAGTTTCCTCCCTCAGGTGATCTGGTGAGGTCGTTAGGTGCTTCTCTACTTAACTCCACCTAATGCTTTGATCCTGGCTTCCTGTCAATGTTCCAGTGTTGGACTTGCTTTTCCCTGGATCATTCCTGTGGCCTGTTGCTCTGCATAGCTAAGTTCTTCTTTGCTATTTGTTTGCTATTTTTTCTGTCCAGCTTGTCTAATTTGTTGCATTTTTTCTGTCCAGCTTGTCTATTTTGTTGCTGGAAGCTCTGGGACGCAAAGGGTGTACCTCCGTGCCGTTAGTTCGGTACGGAGGGTCTTTTTGCCCCCTTTGCGTGGTTTTCTTTAGGGTTTTGTGTAGACAGCAAAGTTACCTTTTCTATCCTCGATCTGTTAAGAAAGTCGGGCCTCACTTTGCTGAATCTATTTCATCTCTACGTTTGTCTTTTCATCTTAACTCACAGTCATTATATGTGGGGGGCTGCCTTTTCCTTTGGGGTATTTCTCTGAGGCAAGGTAGGCTTATTTTCTATCTTCAGGCTAGTTAGTTTCTCAGGCTGTGCCGAGTTGCCTAGGAAGAGTTAGGCGCAATCCACGGCTGCCTCTAGTGTTGTTTGGAGAGGATTAGGGATTGCGGTCTGCAGAGTTCCCACGTCTCAGAGCTCGTTCTATGATTTTGGGTTATTGTCAGATCACTGTATGTGCTCTGACCGCTATGTCCATTGTAGTACTGAATTGCCTCTCATAACAGTTGGGATTAGGGTTAGGGGTGTGTCTGGGTTAGAGGTGTGGTTAGGGGTACCGGTGGGATTAGGGTTAGGGGTGTGTTTGGATTAGAGTTTCAGTTATAATTGGGGGGTTTCCACTGTTTAGGCACATCAGGGGCTCTCCAAATGCGACATGGCATCCGATCTCAATTCCAGCCAATTCTGCGTTGAAAAAGTAAAACAGTGCTCCTTCCCTTCTGAGCTCTCCCGTGTGCCCAAACAGGGGTTTACCCCAACATATGGGGTATCAGCATACTCAGAACAAATTGGACAACAACTTTTGGGGTCCAATTTCTCCTGTTACCCTTGGGAAAATACAAAACTGGGGGCCAAAAAATAATTTTTGTGGGAAAAAAAGGATCTTTTATTTTCACGGTTCTGCATTATAAACTGTAGTGAAACACTTGGGGGTTCAAAGTTCTCACAACACATCTAGATAAGTTCCTTGGGGGGTCTAGTTTCCAATATGGGGTCACTTGTAGGGGGTTTCTACTGTTTAGGTACATCAGGGGCTTTGCAAATGCAACGTGACGCCTGCAGACCAATCCATCTAAGTCTGCATTCCAAACGGCGCTCCTTCCCTTCCGAGGTCTGCCATGCACCCAAACGGTTGTTCCTCCCTACATATGGGGTATTAGTGTACTCAGAACAAATTGGACAACAACTTTTGTGGTCCAATTTCTCCTGTTATCCTTGGGAAAATACAAAACTGGGGGCTAAAAAATTATTTTTGTGGGAAAATTTTTTTTTTATTTTCACGGCTCTGCGTTATAAACTGTAGTGAAACACTTGGGGGTTCAAAGTTCTCACAACACATCTAGATAAGTTCCTTGGGGGGTCTAGTTTCCAATATGGGGTCACTTGTGGGGGTTTCTACTGTTTAGGTACATTAGGGGCTCTGCAAACGCAATGTGACGCCCGCAGACCATTCCATCTAAGTCTGCATTCCAAATGGCGCTCCTTCCCTTCCGAGCCCTCCCATGCACCCAAACGGTGGTTCCCCCCACATATTGGGTATCAGCGTACTCAGGACAAATTGGACAACAACATTTAGGGTCCAATTTCTCCTGTTATCCTTGGAAAAATACAAAACTGGGGGCTAAAAAATAATTTTTGTGGAAAGCAAAATATTTTTTATTTGCACGGCTCTGCGTTATAAACTGTAGTGAAACACTTGGGGGTTCAAAGCTCTCACAACACATCTAGATGAGTTCATTTGGGGGGTATACTTTCCAAAATGGTGCCACTTGTGGGGGGTTTCTACTGTTTAGGTACATTAGGGGCTCTGCAAACGCAATGTGACGCCTGCAGACCATTCCATTTAAGTCTGCATTCCAAATGGTGCTCCTTCCCTTCCGAGCCCTCCCATGCACCCAAACAGTGGTCCCCCCCACATATGGGGTATCAGCGTACTCAGGACAAATTGGACAACAACTTTTGGAGTCCAATTTCTCCTGTTACCCTTGGGAAAATACAAAACTGGGCAAAAATTTTTGTTTTATTTTTACGGCTCTGCATTATAAACTTCTGTGAAGCCCTTGGTGGGTCAAAGTGCTCACCACACATCTAGATAAGTTCCTTAGGGGATCTTCTTACCAAAATGGTGTCACTTGTGGGGGGTTTCAATGTTTAGGCACATCAGTGGCTCTCCAAACGCAACGTGGCGTCCCATCTCAATTCCTGTCAATTTTGCATTGAAAAGTCAAATGGCGCTCCTTCCCTTCCGAGCTTTCCCATGTGCCCAAACAGTGGTTTACCCCCACATATGGGGTATCAGCGTACTCAGGACAAATTGTACAACAACTTTTGGAGTCCAATTTCTTCTCTTACCCTTGGGAAAATAAAAAATTGGGGGCGAAAAGATCATTTTTGTGAAAAAATATGATTTTTTATTTTTACGGTTCTGCATTATAAACGTCTGTGAAGCACTTGGTGGGTCAAAGTGCTCAACACACCTCTAGATAAGTTTCTTAGGGGGTCTACTTTCCAAAATGGTGTCACTTGTGGGGGGTTTCAATGTTTAGGCACATCAGTGGCTCTCCAAACGCAACATGGCGTCCCATCTCAATTCCTGTCAATTTTGCAAAATTGAAAATTTTGAAAAGTCAAATGGCGCTCCTTTGCTTCTGAGCTCTGTCATGCGCCCAAACAGTGGTTTACCCCCACATATGGGGTATCGGCGTACTCAGGACAAATTTTACAACAACTTTTGGGGTCCATTTTCTCCTGTTACCCTTGGTAAAATAAAACAAATTGGAGCTGAATTCAATTTTTTGTGAAAAAGAGTTAAATGTTCATTTTTATTTAAACATTCCAAAAATTCCTGTGAAACACTTGAAGGGTTAATAAACTTCTTGAATGTGGTTTTGAGCACCTTGAGGGGTGCAGTTTTTAGAATGGTGTCACACTTGGGTATTTTCTATCATATAGACCCCTCAAAATAACTTCAAATGAGATGTGGTCCCTAAAAAAAATGGTGTTGTAAAAATGAGAAATTGCTGGTCAATTTTTAACCCTTATAACTCCCTAACAAAAAATGTTGGTTCCAAAATTGTGCTTATGTAAAGTAAACATGTGGGTAATGTTACTTATTAAGTATTTTGTGTGACATATCTCTGTGATTTAATTGCATAAAAATTAAAAGTTGGAAAATTGCGAAATTTTCTAAATTTTCGCCAAATTTCCGTTTTTTTCACAAATAAATGCAGGTAATATCAAAGAAATTTTACCACTGTCATGAAGTACAATATGTCACAAGAAAACAATGTCAGAATCACTGGGAACTGCTGTGGGAGGTGGAGGAAACTCTGATAGAACTAGGGCCAGTAATCCTCAACTTTGGTAGTACATGTGCCTTGCATGCGTGGTACTTGCCTCCACAATGTTAACCCAGTGTGTCATCAGGGAAATGTATTGTCCCTGACTATAAGCGCTTGTGCATGTGTTGGTTAAGTGAAAAATCCCAGTAAGTGCGTTAGTAAGGGTACGGGTGATGCTCCGGGACATGTGTTGGTACAAGGCCAGGACACCACACCAGAAGAAATAGTGACAGCTGGGGACTGAGTACCAACAGTGGCTGCCACCATGAGTCAGCGGAAATCTTTCATGTCTACAGCCTAAACAGCAACATTTCCAGGGCAAGCAGCGTGAAAATGTGTCCATTTAGTGTTTGGTCCTATGGGTGGCAGGGAACTTTCTTTTTCTTTCTAAGGCCTGGGTAAGGGACAGCTGAACGCTATGCTGGAACAATGAGTTGGAAGTGACGAGTGCAGGGTGAGAGGCATCTGCGCCAGTGTCATGGACAGGTGATTGGCAAGCATGATTCAGTGAAGAGGTTTTTGGAAAACCTTTAACAAATACCTGTGTGAATTGGTATGAGTTCCTGAATTTGGAATTGCTAGATTCACTAGGGGTTAAGTTAGGGTGGGGGCTCATAATTAAGGGTTTATAAGGGGCAGCTGGTTAGGGCTCAAGTCCTTTTGGAAGTGCATTGAACAGCAATGTGGATTGCTGCTAAGGGGAAAAAGAGAAAAAAGATCTTTTTAAATCTTCAACTTAGCGAGTGTGAACGAGCTGAGTGTGACCTGAGCGTAAGTGCAAACGGCAGCAAGTGTATGACTTGTGATTCAGTGACTTTGGATTCAGGGAGTTTCCAAGGGAGCAATTACTGAATTGCTAGCTGTATTTTATTAATACTTTGCATTTATTTTTTATTTAACTTTTCTGTCTGGTGCAATCCCCATTAGGAAATGTGCCCAACTATTGTTAATGCCATCCAGTGCACATCTTGCCACATGTATGCAATCATTGAGCAGCTGTCCGAGGGAGCATACTGCTGTGTGAGATGTGAGCATGTTGTGCATTGGGAAGCCCAGATTCTGAATCTAAATGTGCAGCTGGCAAAACTGAGCTCCATTGACAATATGGAAAGGAGTCTTCTGCTCACTGAGCAGACGCTCAATGGGATAGATGAGGGGGGATGGTAGGATGGAGCTGCAGGACAGTGAAGCAACAAGCTGGGTGACAGTTAGAAGGCTGGGTAGAGGGAGAGTGCCAGGGAGGCTAGTCCTGATCTGGCACACCCCAAAGGGTTTGCTAAGTTGGCAGATGAGGGAGGTGCCAGTACAGGGGTAGCAATGCTGCAGCAAGGCATGTCCTTTGAAAGCCAGAGGAGTGACTGCTACAGTAAGGATGGAAATAGGAGAGCAGTGCAGGCCAGACAGGTGCTGGTAGTGGGGGACTCAATTATTAGGGTAACAGATAGGGCAATCTGTCACAAAGACAGGAATCGTCAAACAGTGTGCTGCCTACCTGGCGCTCGAGTCCGACACATCGCTAATCGGGTTCACAGATTACTGGAAGATGCAGGTGAGGACCCAGCGGTCATGGTGCACATTAGCACAAATGACAAAGTTAGAGGTATGTGGAAGGTCCTTAAAAACGATTTCAGGGAATTAGGCTGCAAGATAATTCCTCCAATGTGGTATTTTCCGAAATACTGCCTGTACCACTTGCCACGCCAGAGAGGCAACGGGAGATTAGGGAGGTTAATAAGTGGCTCAAGAATTGGAGTAGGAAGAAAGGGTTTGGGTTCCTGCAGAACTGGGCCGACTTCTCAGTTGGGTACAGGTTCTACCCAAGGGATGGGCTGCACCTCAATGGGGAAGGTGCAGCTGAGCTGGGGGAGAAAATGGCTAGAAGGTTGGAGAAGTGTTTAAACTAGGGATTGAGGGAGAGGGTATTCATTTTATAGGAGGGGAAGATAGTGCAGATAGAGACCTGGGCACAAATAAGAAAGTTGGGGGTGGCGGTTGCATGGGGGGTGGGGTTAGGACAATTAATAATTTAAGAAAGTATAGAGGTGCAGAGAGATACATAAAGTGCATGTATACGAATGCCAGAAGCCTCGCCAACAAAATGGACGAATTAGAATTAATGTTGTTGGCGCATAATTATGACATGGTGGGGATATCTGAAACATGGCAGAATGAGAGCCATGATTGGGCTGTTAACTTACAGGGCTATAGTCTGTTCAGAAATAACCGAACGGATAAGTGAGGGGGAGGTGTGTGTCTATATGTAAAATCATCCTTAAAACCCATCCTGCATGATAATATAGGTGAATCTAATGAAAATGTAGAATCCCTGTGGGTGGAGATAAGTGGAGGGGGGAAAAATAATAAATTACTGACAGGGGTTTGTTATAAGTCTCCAAAAATAATGGAAGCAATGGAGAATACCCTCGTTAAGCAAATAGATGAAGCTGCGACTCAAGGAGAAGTCATTATTATGGGGGACTTCAACTACCCTGAAATAGATTGGGGAACAGAAACCTGCAGTTCCAGCAAAGTTGTCGGTTTTTGAAAACTATGAGAGACAACTACCTTTCACAATTGGTTCAGGACCCAACAAGAAGGGGGCACTGCTGGACCTAATATTAACCAACAGACCAGACCGCATAGCAAATATAAGGGTTGGGAGTTACTTGGAGAATAGTGATCACAAAATAATAAGTTTTCATGTATCCTTTAATAAGATATGTAGTAGAGGGGTTACAAGGTCACAACTTCAGGAGGGCAAATTTCCAACAGATGAGAGATGATCTTGGTGCAATTATCTGGGACGATATCCTGAGACATAATAATACACAAAGAAAATGGGAGACGTTTATTAGCATCCTGGATAGGACCTGTGCACAGTATATACCGTATGGGAATAAACATACCAGAAATAGGAGGAAACCAATATGGCTAAATAGAGCTGTAAGGGGCGCAATAAGTGACAAAAAGAAAGCATTTAGAGAATTAAAGGAAGTAGGTAGTGATGATGCATTAAATAAATACAGAAAATTAAATAAATTCTATAAAAAGCAATCAAGGCAGCAAATATTGAGACAGAGAGACTCATTGCCAGAGAGAGTAAAAATTATCCCAAAATATTCTTTAACCATGTAAATAGTAAGAAACTAAAAAATGATAGTGTTGGCCTCCTTAAAAATAGTCTGAGTGAAATGGTGGATGAGGATGAGGAAAAAGACAATATGCTAAATGACTTTTTTTCATCAGTATTTACACATGAAAATCCCATGGCAGACAAAACGACTAGTGATAAAAAATCCCCATTAAATGTCACCTGCTTAACACAGCAGGAAGTACGGCGGCGTCTGAAAATCACTAAAATTGACAAATCTCCGGGCCCGGATGGGATACACCCCCGAGTACTGCAGGAATTAAGTACAGTCATTGATAGACCATTATTTTTAATCTTTAATGACTCCATAATAACAGGGTCTGTACCACAGGACTGGCGTATAGCAAATGTGATGCCAATATTCAAAAAGGGGACAAAATCAGAACTCGGAAATTATAGGCCAGTAAGCTTAACCTCTATTGTGGCTAAAATCCTGGAGGGCATTCTAAGGGATGCTATACTGGAGTATCTGAAGAGGAATAACCTCATGACCCAATATCAGCACGGGTTTACTAGGGACCGTTCCTGTCAGACTAATCTGATCAACTTCTATGAAGAGGTAAGTTCTGGACTGGACCAAGGGAACCCAGTGGATGTAGTGTATATGGACTTTTCAAAAGCTTTTGATACGGTGCCACACAAAAGGTTGATACATAATATGAGAATAATGGGGATAGGGGAAAATATGTGTAAGTTGATTAAGAGCTGCTAAGGGATAGGAAACAAAGGGTGGTTAATAATGGAGCACACTCAGACTGGGTAGCGGTTAGCAGTCGGGTACCACAGTGGTCAGTATTGGGCCCTCTTCTTTTTAACGTATTTATTAATGGCCTTGTAGGGGGCATACAGAGCAGAATTTCAATATTTGCAGATGACACTAAACTCTGCAGGGTAATCAATACAGTAGAGGACAATTTTATATTACAGGATGATTTATGTAAACTAGAAGCTTGGGCTGTTAAATGTCAAATGAGCTTTAATGGGGATAAATGTAAGGTCATGCACTTGGGTAGAATTAATAAGATGTATAACTATGTGCTTAATTCTAAAACTCTGGGCAAAACCGTCAATGAAAAAGACCTGGGTGTATGGGTGGATGACAAACTCACATTTAGTGGCCAGTGTCAGGCAGCTGCTACAAAGACAAATAAAATAATGGGATGCATTAAAAGAGGCATAGATGCTCATGATGAGAACATAATTTTACCTCTATACAAGTCACTAGTTCGACCACACTTAGAATACTGTGCACAGTTCTGGTCTACGGTGTATAAGAAAGACATAGCTGAACTAGAGCGGGTGCAGAGAAGAGCGACCAAGGTTATTAGAGGACCGGGGGGTCTGTAGTGCCAAGATAGGTTATTACACTTGGGGCTATTTAGTTTGGAAAAACGAAGGCTAAGGGGTGATCTTATTTTCATGTATAAATATATGAGGGGATGGTACAAAGATCTTTCTGACAATCTTTTTGATCATAGACCTGAGACAGGTTCAAGGTGGCATCCTCTACGTCTGGAGGAAAGAAGGTTTAAGCATAATAACAGACGCGGATTGTTTACTGTAAGAGCAGTGAGACTATGGAACTCTATGCCGTATGATGTTGTAATGAGTGATTCATTACTTAAATTTAAGAGGGGACTGGATGCCTTTCTTGAAAAGTATAATGTTACAGGTTATATATACTAGATTCCTTGTTAGGGCGTTGATCCAGGGAACTAGTCTGATTGCTGTATGTGGAGTCGGGAAGGAATTTTTTTCCCCAATGTGGAGCTTACTATTTGCCACATGGGTTTTTTTGCCTTCCTCTGGATCAACATGTTAGGGCATGTTAGGTTAGGCTATGGGTTGAACTAGATGGAATTAAAGTCTTCATTCAACCTTAATAACTATGTTACTATGTTACTCTGTAGTGCAGGTTAAGAGGCAGTGGTTTTCCCCGCTGACACCAATTGTGTACGCAGGTAGACCCTGTTGGTGGTTAGGCACTTAGGGTCAGGCCCCTGTTGATCTTGGCATGGTAAATGTTGCAAATAACTATTCTTTTGGTCTCAGTTCTCTTTTTTTTAAAAAAGGTCGAGACTGAGGAACACTTACCTATTTGATGGAGAAATTCACATGTGTCAATGCTCTGCGGAACAGTTGCCTGCTTTCTCCCTCTGGTCACCCCACTGCCTCTGACTGCCTGTTTCAGGGCTGCCAATCCCTCCCTATCGCTCTGCATGCCAGCTTCCCAGGTTGGGTCAGAGACTTTGTCATCCACCACTTGGCCTTCCATTGTCACACCCTGATCCTCCTGACTTGGTGACTTAACAACAACCTGACTTTTCAGCAACTGTGACTCATCATTATCTATCTCCTTAGACAAAAGCTTTGTTCACCACTGTCATCTTATTGTGACTGTGGCTGTTTTAAGTTTTGTGTATCACTAAACAGCATGTCCTCCTGTCCCTCTTGGAACATGCAAGGTGATAGGCCACAATAAAAAAAAAAAAATGATGTAGAGAGCTTCTTGGAGTGTCCTAGTGTGGGATCTCTTTTTTCCTGGAACATGACACGGTGGGAGGAACGAGGATCTGGGTGAGGATTAAGTGATCCAGACTATTGGGTGTGAGACGGGACCATGTAGCTAACTGGGTGGTGCTGGCAAGCATACTGAATGCATTATCTGCTATCCAACCGACCACTTGTTTGCACTGGTGTCATTTCAGAAGTGTTGTCCTGTGCCTCCCTGCAAACTTGGACAGGAAGCTATGTGACGTGGATGAGCATGATGCTCAGTAGTACCTGCTCCATGTCCTCGTCATTTGTGTGCACCATCATCAGCACTTCCCTGTCCCTTATTGCACGTCAAACACATTTTCCAATTGCTTGGTCTCTGGAAACCAAGTTTCCTTAATTAATTGAAACTAAATTTTTTTAGTTAAAAAAAGTGGTCATCTGTTGCAGGCTTAGAGGTTTTGAAAAGTTTCAAACCACTGTAATGTCACACAAAGCACGTTAAACTGCATGGATGACAATAGTCAATTTGTGTCACAAAAAAAATTGTCACCTGTAGCAGGCCAAACAGTTTTTTAAAAATGTCAAACCACAGTAAATTCACACAAAGCAGGTTAAACTGTATGGATGACAATGGTCAACTTTTGGTACAAAAAATGTTGTCACCTGGAGTATGGCAATAGATTTTTAAACATTTAAAACCACTGGAATTTCACATGAGGTCCGTTATTCTGTATGGTTTACAATAGTCAATTTTTGGCACAAAAAATTTTGTGAACTGGAGTAGGCCAAACAGTTTTAAAAATTTTAAACCACCTTAATATTACACAAAGCACGTTAAACTGTATGCATGACAATAGTCAATGTTTGGAACAAAAACATTTTGTAAACTGCATCAGGCCAATGGGTTTTTAAAAATATGAAACCACCGTCATTTTACACAAAGAACGTTAAACTCTATAACTCTATAGATGGCAAAAGTCAGTTTTTGGAACCCCGAACTGTAGCAGGCCAAGCGTTTTTGAACATTTTAAATAACCGTAATTTCACACAAAGCATGTTAAACTGTATAAGGTGACAATAAAGTAAATTTTTTGCCACCACAAAAAATTGTGGTCTCCTGCAGCAGCTATGTATTTAGAAACAAACTGCAAAGCCCTAAGCCCCTGCTTAGAGGCTGTATTCAGCCACTCTCCCTGCTCCAGCTGTCCATTGGCTAAATGTAGAATGTATTACATACAAAGAGAAAAGCAGAAGATTAGGACTTTTAGTATGATGGATAAGCAAAGTATCACCACTACACTACAGACCTCTCCAATAAAGGTACCTTCACACATAACGATATCGTTAACGATATCGTTGCTTTTTGTGATGTAGCAACGATATCGTTAAGGAAATCGTTATGTGTGACAGCGACCAACGATCAGGCCCCTGCTGGGAGATCGTTGGTCGCTGAGGAAACTCCAGAACTTTATTTCGTCGCTGGACTCCCTGCAGACATCGCTGTGTGTGACACCGATCCAGCGATGTCTTCACTGGTAACCAGGGTAAACATCAGGTTACTAAGCGCAGGGCCGCGCTTAGTAACCCAATGTTTACCCTGGTTACCAGCGTAAAAGTAAAAAAAACAAACAGTACATACTTACCTACCGCTGTCTGTCCCCGGCGCTCAGCTTCTCTGCACTCCTCCTGCACTGGCTGTGAGTGTCGGTCAACCGGAAAGCAGAGCGGTGACGTCACCGCTCTGCTTTCCGGCCGCTGTGCTCACAGTCAGTGCAGGAGGAGTGCAGAGAAGCACAGCGCTGGAGGACAGACAGCGGTAGGTAAGTATGTAGTGTTTGGTTTTTTTACTTTTACGCTGGTAACCAGGGTAAACATCGGGTTACTAAGCGCGGCCCTGCGCTTAGTAACCCGATGTTTACCCTGGTTACCCGGGGACCTCGGGATCGTTTGTCGCTGGAGAGCTGTCTGTGTGACAGCTCTCCAGCGACCAAACAGCGACGCTGCAGCGATCGACATCGTTGTCGGTATCGCTGCAGCGTCGCTGAGTGTGAAGGGGCCTTAAGAACTGTCCTTGAGCTGTGCAATGGTGTCAGGTTGCTCAGTGTGGCAGCAGCAATTATTTTATAACCTATGATGAGGTAATGCGGCCAGACAGTCACAGTAATGCCACTACCAAGAAGGTTACTGCATTACAGTGACTGACAGGCAATCCCTACATGTGTAGTAGGCGCCAAACATGCAGGGCAGGGAGTCGAGCATTCAATCTTAGTACAAGACAAAGCTCGATGAGTTCTAAACATATCCGAACACCTAGATACACAAGTAATATCCAAGTATCACCTAGCACGTTCACTCTTCATTAGTGATAACTGTTAGATCAGTACGCATCCTTATAAACTCTGATGAGGTAATGCAGCCAGCCAATCACAGTAATGCCATTGCCATGAAGGCTATTGCATTACAGTGACTGACAGGCAATCCCCACATGTTTATTGGCTGTGTAACAGGTGCGAAATATGCAGGGCGAAGAGTCGAGCATTCAATCCGTGTACAAGCCAATGCTCTTCCTAGCACGTTTGCTCTTCACTATTGATAACTGTTAGATCAGTAAGCATCATTGGAACCACCACAATTGTAGACTTGCATCTCCTAATTCTCGCTTTTCACACAACTATAAATAACACCCAGCTGCTCCATTCAAATCTATGATGCTGAAGATATCTGATGGTAGTTAAGTGCTGGAATCCATCTTTAATTAAAAGGAAATATAAAAAGTAAGTGGGGTTGGGTGCAGGGCCAGCTCCAGGTTTTTTTGGGCCCCGGGCGAAAGAGTGTCAGTGGGCCCCCCCTTTAACACATACCACGATTCATGATCGCATATAAACACAGCCATGTAGTATATAGCACAGCCACGTAGCATATAACACAGCCATGTAGTATATAACAGCCCACGTAGCATATAACACAGCCACGTAGTATATAGCACAGCCCACGTATCATATAACAGCCCATATAGTATATAGCACAGCCACATAGTATATAACACGGCCCACGTAGTTTATAGGACAGCCATGTAGTATTCAGCACAGCCCACATAGTATACAGCACTACCCACACAGTAGTATATAGCACAGCCCACACAATAGTATATATCACAGCCCACACAGTAGTATATAGCACAGCCCACACAATAGTATATAGCAATGCCCACAAAATAGTATATAGCAGCCCACATAGTATATAACACTGCCAACGTAGTATATAACACTGCCACCGTAGTATATAACACTGCCCACGTAGTATATAACACAGCCCACATAGTATATAGCAGCCCACGTAGTATATAGCAGCACAGCCCATATAGTATATAGCAGCCCAGCCCACGTAGTATATAGCAGCGCATCCCACGTAGTATATAGCAGCCCAGCCCACGTAGTATATAGCAGCCCAGCCCACGTAGTATATAGCAGCGCAGCCCACGTAGTATATAGCAGCCCAGCCCATGTAGTATATAGCAGCCCAGCCCACGTAGTATATAGCAGCCCAGCCCACGTAGTATATAGCAGCGCAGCCCGCGTAGTATATAGCAGCCCACATAGTATATAGTAGCCCAGCCCACGTAGTATATAGCAGCCCAGCCCACGTAGTATATAGCAGCCCAGCCCACGTAATATATAGCAGCCCAGCCCACGTAGTACATAGCAGCCCAGCCCACGTAGTATATAGCAGCCCAGCTGCCCATGTAGTATATAGCAGCCTATGTAGTATATAGCAGCCCAGCTGCCCATGTAGTATATAGCAGCCAACGTAGTATATGACACAGCCCAGCCAGTATATAAGAGCCCATACCTTGTCTTCCCAGCCAGGCTCTGCATCCCCCCGCAATCCTTTGTTCCAGCCAGGTGGCAGGTGCTGCACACTTCCTGCTTGGGGACGCTCGGCTCATTCTCTGGGCACTGGACGGTCGGAAGTCACTCTTCTCTGCTCTGCTCTGCGTATCCATGGCAATGGATTGTGGGCGGCCCTCCAGCAGCTGCAAAAGTCCCAGAGCTCCGTGCTGCCTCCTCTCTTCAATCGTGCACCTTGGACCGCAGATGCCTGCCTCAGGGGCCGCATGCGGGCAGCCTGCCCCTAACGCCAGCCCTGAATGGGCCCCCCTGTCTTGCCAAGGCCCCGGCATTTGCCCGGGTACGCCTGGTGCTGACGCCGGCCCTGGTTGGGTGTACAATCATATTTATAATGGCTTTAAGCCAGATTTACACCTAAAAATAATTAGTATTTAAATAACCAACAGTATGTGTGCAACATCTCATCCTATCATCATCTGCAAGCTTAGCCTTTAGATTCACCTTTCTCCAAATAGATTTCAAAATCCTACAAGTAAGAAATAATAACTTTCCAGCTATGATTCAGTGTTTCCCTGACAACCTTGCATAAAAATAGTTCCAAGAAATGACTTTAGTGGACATTAACTTCTAACATTCAGAAATGAAAAGACTATTTAGTATTGTCAATTTATTTCAGGGGTAACAGACATAGCACCTCTTGCATGACAATGTTTTGCAATCCATGGTTCCTAAGTCACTAATAAGTTGGAAAATAATGCAATAAATGGCATATGCTGTCTATTCTTTCATGCAGCTGCTTTTGTATGCTGGAACGCTGCACCATGTTCTCCACCGAACCTGAAATTGTATGACTTAAAAAATGTTACGGTACTTTTTTTCATAGATTAAGGTTTTCATGCAGCACTAAGTGTATAATTTTTAATGTACTTTTTAATTTACAGATCTTTTATGTCCCACTGGCCAAAATAGAATAGTTAATTTTCTAGCAGACTTGATTTCTGACCCATTCTAAAATCTTTACTACCTTTAGCATTATTAGTAGTAATAATGTCCTCCGAAATATTCTCTTGTGACTTGAATCATACAATCAATTTGCTCAAGGGACTTCATCAAGTAGATCATCAAATGCAATAGCAAACGTTCCAAGTACAGTGGAAGATAAACTATAGAGGGTTCATGACAGACAATTCTAGAACTCAACAGTTAAAGACACTGACACATTTATTTGAAATAAAAATAGAAAAGCAAAGCTATACTCACCTTTCGAACTAATCCATTGGAGTCTATGTCACCTATGAAAGACAAAAAATTATAAACAACCATATTCCTTACCAGTTCGACAAGAAGATAATCCACTGAAGCCCATGTCACCTGTAAAGACAAAAAATAATGAACAACCATATTCCTCAACTGCCCGAAGAGAAAATAATCCAGTTGTCCAGTGATGAATTTAGCTTTGCTACATCTAGATGCCATGCTGAACGTTGGTATGATGCGAGCATTCAGCCCGGTAGCCAGCAGAGACACTGAGCTGTGCGCCATAGCACAACATCAGTGTCTTGTAGTGACATGAATAAGATGGGAGGTGTTCAAAGCTGGTGAACTCCGCTCACCTCGCTGTCATCACCATTTGCAAAATCCCCTCAAAAAATCTAATTTAGGGGTGAATTGAACATCATTACCCAAAAATATTTCACAAAATTTTATATTAGGCCATGAAAATGAAAACTTACATTTTTTTCTCTAAAATATTGCCTTAATTTAATTTTCATTCCCAAGGGAGGTAAAAAGGAACAATATTTGACTTTTGAAGTGCAATTTTGGCTGAAATAGATGGCTGTTACCATGCTGCATTAGTACAGCCTAAGGTCAAAAAACAGCAAAAAAAATCAGTGGCCACATTTCGAAAGCTATACCAATGAAGGAGTTCATCTAGGGGTGTAGTGAGTATTTTCCATCACATGTGCCTCATAGATTTTCATAACATTGGGCAGTGAAAATAAAAAAATTAAATTTTATCTGTAACCTGTTAAATTAGTGGCAGATGTTTTATTTTCAAAAGGGTATTGAGTAAAAATTGACTCCAGTTTCTTACACAATTTCTCCTGAATTCAGCAATACCCCACATGCAGTCGGTAACTACTGTTTGACCACACACTAGGGCTAGTGAAGAAGCAGTATCTGACTTTTAGAATGCAGATTTTGAGGGAATAGATTGCAGGCGCCATTTGCAGAACTTCTCAGTTGTTAGAACAGCATAAACACTGCAAAAGTACCATATTTTTTCAGACCATAAGACGCACTTTTTTCCCTCCAAGTTTGTGAGGAAAGTGTGGGTGCGTCATATGGTCAGAATGTAGCATGTGGGGATGGGGCAGAGGCATAGTGGGATCGCAGGAAGCAGGATAATGTCTCCATTGCAGGATTCTGGTGCTGGGGAAACGACATGGTCCCGATACTTAAAGGGAACCTGTCACCCCGTTTTTTCAGATTGAGATAAAAATACTGTTAAATAGGGCCTGCGCTGTGCGTTACAATAGTGTAAGTAGTGTATTCTGATTCCCCACCTATGCTGCGAAATACATTACCAAAGTCGCCGTTTTTGCCTGTCAATCAGGCTGGTCAGGTCGGGTGGGCATGGTGACATTGCTGTTTCTTCCCCAGCTTTCCGTTGGTGGCGTAGTGGTGTGCGCCTGTCCAAGTGCCGAATCCACTGCGCACAGGTGAAGAAAAAGCATGCAATCTGCGCTATTACCCTTGTCATCGGTGGGGGCGGCCATCTTCCTGAGGCTGCGCGTGCACAGATGGAGTGCTCTGCTGCATGGGGCTTCAGGAAAATTTTCCTGAAGCTGAGATGCAAACTCGGCTTTGGGAAAATGGCCGCCGCGATCTCTATCTGCGCACGCGCGGCATCCCGCAGCCATTTTCCTGAAGCCCCGTGCAGCAGAGCACTCCATCTGTGCACGCGCGGCCTCAGGAAGATGGCCGCCCCCACCGATGGAGGAGGGGGCAGGTCAGGGTGCCACAGGAGGGAACGCAGCATACCTGACAGTGCTGAATGCTCTGTGGTGGACCTGTGCTGAGGTCACGAAGAGGGTTGGCTGGAGCATCACAAGACCGCACAAAGCTCTGCCTCTTTGTGATGTCATCACAGGTCACTACAGTGTAGCTTCCTCTTACATGAACTGTGGTGAGGTCATAAGAGGGAGGGCACTGTGCGGTCATGGCTGGCTGCAGTGTCATGGTCCAGTCTGGAGTTTACGTTCTTCTTTCCTCTCTCGAGAATGGTCATGCAGGGGTTAATCTCCTCAGCCTCATTTTGGAGCTAGCTGGGCTATTTCAGTCCGTCACAGCCTGCTGACCAGTGTTAGTGATAGTTCTTGCTTCCAGGCTTGAACCCCTGACCTGTATTAATGATCCTTGTGCCTCTGACTGCCTGTACCCGTGTGTGATTTGATCTGATCTCTGGACTTTGCCCCTGGTTTTCCATTTCTGATACCATGCTCCCCGACTGGCTTCGACTCTGGTTTGTACCCCGACTTTGTCTTAAGGCTCATGTTTTGGTTACCACGTTCCCGGTAGGCTCTGATTTCTTGCTTGTCCCTGACTATTTTTCTGACTGCCCCTGTGTACTGTGCTGACCTCTCTGTGTATGACCTTGGCTTGTCTGACTACTCTTTTGTTACCTTTGGCACCTATGCTGCTGTTCAGTGTTGCTATGCTGTGTGTACAACCTCTCCTCCTTCACCAGCAGGGAGATTGCACTATACTGCACTGCAGCAGCACATTACATGCAGGACCTGCACAAGAAATAATTAATCAAAAGGTTAGTGATCACAGCACTAAAAAAAAGCACTCTGCCACTCCTGTGGTGAACTATAACTCCCAGCATACCATAGGATCTGCAGGACATGCTGGGAGATGTAATTCTCCCATGGGATCTTAAAGCAGCACTCCAGTGTTATTTTTCAGTGCTGGAGTGGTGCTTTAAATATAAGCCATGTTCCCCTATTCTTATACTCACCCTCCAGCATCTTCACATAGTACTTTACAGACATCACACTGGTCCTGAATTACCATCTTCTATCCGTAGCTTCCAACATAATAACATACTATTATATATAATAACACCACATATCATAGTATGTTGTTTATGTTTTGTTAAATATTTTACCACATTTTTTGCTTCAGGTATATCTTTCCCTATTTTCCACCTCTAAAACCTAGGTACGTCTTATAGTCCGGTGCGTCTTATAGTCCAAAAAATACAGTAACCCTATTTTGGAAACTACACCACTCAATGAATTTATCAAATTTGACAGCTTAGTGCCCATATATAAAGCACAGCTTGTGCTTCTGCAGAGACGCACCCCGCAAATTAATAAGTGGGTTCTTCTTGCAACAGGAATGCCACACGTGTGGATGCTAACTGCAGTTTAGGCACACTGTGGTACTCAGCAGGGAGGGAGGCATTTTTTTTCTCTCTCACCAGTGGTCACCACTCACCTGACTAAAATATTTAACCTCTCTCTTTCTTCAGGTATCTTTCCCTCTTCATTTAAACATGCCATCATAACCCCTTTACTTAAAAAGCCATCCCTGGACCAGAATTGCACTGCTAACTACAGAACTGTGTCTAACCTTTCCTTCATCTCTAAACTCCTGGAATGCTTGGTCCACTCCCATCTAATCCGCTATCTCTCGGATAACTCTCTTCTTGACCCCTTACAATCTGGTTTCCGCTCTTTACACTCCACTGAAACTGCCCTCACTAAAGTCTCTAATGATCTAATAACAGCTAAATCCAAAGGTCATTGCTCTCTGCTGATTCTCCTGGATCTCTCTGCCGCATTTGATACTGGGGATCACCAGCTCCTCCTCACTATGCTCCGCTCTATAGGCCTCAAGGACACAGCCCTCTCCTGGTTCTCCTTCTACCTCTCTGGCTGCTCCTTCACTGTATCTTTTGCCAGCTCCTCTTCCTCTCCTCGTCCCCCTACTATCGGGATACTGCAAGGCTCAGTCCTAGGCCCCCTCCTCTTCTCTCTTTACACGGCCCCTATTGGACAAACAATCAGCAGATTTGGGTTCCAGTATCATCTCTATACTGATGACACCCAATTATACACTTCTTCCCCCGACAACAAGCACTTTTCACCTATTGTGTCCCCCCATTTCCTTGTAGATTGCAAGCTTGCGAGCAGGGACCTCACTCCACATGTCACTGTTTAAATTGTCTTAACTCGTACCAAATTTCTTGTTTGTACATGTCCCCGCTTAATTGTAAAGTGCTGCGGAATATGTTGGCGCTATATAAATAAAAATTATTATATTATTATTTTTATCACTGGATGCAGGATTCTATAACCTTTTCTGTGTTTCACTGTAGCCCACAGGATGCCCTCTTTTACATGAGATTCCCACTTGGTACGTTTTTCTTTGGCAATATGTGCAAATACTTTATTTCCGAATAGTCTTATGTTGTAGTTCAGGCTTCTTGCTTTTGCATTGCTCAAATGTTTTCCCATAGCTTTACCTGATAGTCAATTCTGAAGAAGGCAAGCTGTCATGATTGCTTCATCCCATTATGTCATTGGCAAATTTATGTCAAATAACATACTTCTTCCACTTTCACACAGTGTCCAGTTCCCTCTTTCTGCTGCACCATTTTGTTTAGGTTTGTATGGTACAGTGGTCTGAAACATGATTCAATTTTTCCGTATAATGCTTTGTGCCTCATTACTTTTATATTCAGTTTCATTATTTGCATACAGAATATTTGGCATTCTCCAAAATTTGTTATATACCATACAGTATATGCTCAAGTATAAGCCGACCCAAGTATATACCTAATTTTGCCATGAAAAACTGGGTAAACTTATTGACTCAAGTATAAGCCAGGTATGCATTGTCCCCTCATCCGTGTCCTTATATGCATGGCTCCCCAGTCCCTGTCCTTGTATGTATGACTCCCCCATCCCATCCTTGTATGCATGGCTCCTTGTCCCCAATCCTTGTAGGTATGGTTCATATATAAAAAAAATCCTACTTACCTGCGTGCCCTCGCTGCATCTTGTTCCGATTCCAGCAGCTCTTCCTGCCGAGCGATCATGTGGCCCCGCTGATAAAGGTAATGAATATTCACTCCACGCCTATGGGAGTGGAGAGGCATGAATATTCATTACCGTAATGAGCTGGGCCACGTGATCGCTTGGCTGGAAGAGCTGCTGGCACCAGAACAAACGAGATGCAGCAAGGGCGCGCATGGAAGGTGTGTAGGATGTGTGCTGGAAGCCAGCGACTGTCACTGTGTGCTATTACAGAGAAATGAATATTCACTGCCAGCGCAGTGAATATTCATTTCTCTTTAGCAGCGGCACAGACTTTAGCCACAGCAGCCGACTCCTGCCTCTGTGACCCACTGCTCTGCCACTCCCCCTCCCCCGCTGTCTTTCTGGGACAATTGACTCATGTATATACAGGTATATACGATACTTCAGCGAGATATATTTTAAGTTTCTATGGAACTTCATCTTTGCTGTGAAGCAGATAGACAACTGTATGGCTTGAATACTCATTCATAAATGATTCCAAAGACATACTGTTAGGGAATTTAGATTGTGAGCCCCATCAGGGACAGTGATGTTAATGTGTGCAAACTGCAAAGCGCTGCGAAATGTTAGCGCTATATAAAAATAAAGATTATTATTATTATTATAAATGTGAGAAGATATCTCTTCTTTCCAGGAGTTTGAGTACTCATTGGACTACAAACTTTTGTGTTTATTAAGTCCACAAGTTGTTCTGATTTTTCACTACTATTTTTTGGAAATTATTTTATTGTCATTTTCTCTTTAAGACAGCTAGTACATTTCACTGTCTGTTTAGACAGATCAACTGTAATACCATCATCAACTTGTTTTTGGACTAACTTTCTTTTTACTTCTGGGTGTCTTTGTGCAAGACGCCTTTGCCATACATGTATACAATTCTTTTGCTGTTCATGTTCAGCAGTGTATACACTTTCCTTGCATTTTAGCTAGTACAACTTATTTTTGATTTTTCCTTCTGAATTCATACACTGACCATTAGCCAAGATCATTTTCCCTGACTTACTTTGGTCAAGGTTAGAGAAGAAGCTTATGTCATTAGTCATATGGCTAGTTGTCCCAGAGACTATACATTATGCATGCTTTGAAATACTTGCATTAATAGTAAACACAGCTTCAGTACTTGAAGTGACATGTTCTTCAGCAGTCACTTTTAACCCTTTGATTATTTTGCTTTTTCGGTTGATTCATCCTAGCTTTCCAGACTCTGCAGTCAGTCTTTAGGTGTCCCGATTTCTTGCAAATAAAACAATCTTATTTTTCCTCTAAAATTATTTTTCATTTTTGGTTAGCTCTTGGGTTTTTAAAGCGTATTCTGCTTTGGATACTCGACTGCTTCTTACACTTTCTGTCTTTCACTTATACTCGCTTACAAGATTTCCCTTGACATACTCCAATGTAAGTGCAGTTACAAGTTCTGGTAGACCTCTTAGTAGTAGTGCAGTAACATGGAAATCCTTCAGATCTTCCCTAATGCTCCCTAGGCGCTCCACAATTTCTAGAATATTTCTTATGTAGTCCAGCATATCTTAGCCATTATTTATATTAGATTGATACAGCTTTCTCATTAATTAGAGCTTATTGTTGAGATTTTACCTATCATGTACTTTCTGCAGCTGTTCCCACATTTGTTTTGCAGTTTCACATTTACATACTTGCACCATCTGATCATCATCTATACTGAGGGAGATTGTGCTTTATTTTTTTTTATCCTTCTCTACACAGTCTTCTGGTAGTGGGTCAGGTCTAGACGCTTGTGTTTATTTCCATTAGTGACATCTTTACCTTGAATTTCCAGGATAAGTTGTTCTAGATAGTCATATTTTCCTCTTCTTCTCCTTCTTCTTCCTCTTCCTTCTCCTCTTCTTCTTCATTCTCCTCCTCCTCTTCATCTTCCTCTTCTTCCTCATCCTCTTTCTCATCCTCCTTCTCCATGCTGTTCTTCAAGTTCTGGGCCCTTGACCTGTTGGCAGTGCATTAATCTCCGTACTGTTTTGCCGTTCAACAATGTATATATATATAGAGAGAGAGAGAGAGAGAAAGGGAACAGCACAACACTTCTACTTATCTTCAGGTGCAGGGCCTCAAGCAACCAGTCCAACGATTGCACCAGGATCACAGAGACTCAAAAAAGAGGCAGCACTACATTATTTCAGTGAAAAATGTGGAAGGTTTAATTGACCCACATAGCCGGGCGACGTTTCAGCTCCATCTGAGCCTTTATCAAGCCTTGATAAAGGCTCAGCTCAGATGGAGCTGAAACGTCGCCCGGCTATGTGGTTCGATTAAACCTTCCAAATTTTTCACTGAAATAATGGAGTGCTGCCTCTTTTTTGAGTCTCTCTCTCTCTCTCTCTATATATATATATATATATATATATACAGTATATATATATATATATATATATATATATATACAGTTAGGTCCATATATATTTGGACAGAGACAACATTTTTCTAATATTGGTTATAGACATTACCACAATGAATTTTAAACAAAACAATTCAGATGCAGATTCATTTGAGGGTATCCACAATAAAATGAGATGAAGGGTTTAGGAGTTTCAGCTCCTTAACATGTGCCATCCTGTTTTTAAAGGGACCAAAAGTAATTGGACAATTGATTCCAAGGCTATTTCATGGACACGTGTGGGCAATCCCTTCATTATTTCATTCTCAATTAAGCAGATAAAAGGTTTGGAGTTGATTTGAGGTGTGGTGCTTGCATTTGGAAGGTTTTCCTCTGAAGTAAGCATGAGGTCAAAGGAGCTCTCCATGCAGGTGAATCAAGCCATCCTTAAGCTGCGAAAACAGAAAACACCCATCCGAGAAATTGCTACAATATTAGGAGTGGCAAAATCTACAGTTTGGTACATCCTGAGAAAGATAGAAAGCACTGGTGAACTCATAAATGCAAAAAGACCTGGGCGCCCACGAAAGGCAACAGTGGTGGATGATCGCAGAATAATCTCCATGGTGAAGAGAAACCCCTTCACAACAGCCAACCAAGTGAACAACACTCTCCAGGAGGTAGGCGTATCAATATCCAAATCTACAATAAAGAGAAGACTGCATGAAAGGAAATACAGAGGGTTCACTGCACGGTGCAAGCCACGGATAAGCATCAAGAAAAAAATCGCTAGACTGGACTTTGCTAAAAAAAAATCTAAATAAGCCAGCACAGTTCTGGAAGAACATTCTTTGGACAGATGAAACCAAGATCAACCTCTACCAGAATGATAGAAAGAGAAAAGTATGGCGAAGGCGTGGTACAGCTCATGATCCAAAGCATACCACATCATCGGTAAAACACGGTGGAGGCAGTGTGATGGCTTGGGCATGCATGGCTGCCAGTGGCACTGGGTCACTAGCGTTTATTGATGATGTGACACAGGACAGAAGCAGCCGAATGAATTCTGAGGTATTCAGAGACATAGTGTGTGCTCAGATCCAGCCAAATGCAGCCAAACTGATTGGTCGTCGTTTCATACTACAGATGGACAATGACCCAAAACATAAAGCCAAAGCAACCCAGGAGTTCATTAAAGCAAAGAAGTGCAATATTCTTGATTGGCCAAGTTAGTCACCTGATCTCAACCCAATTGAGCAGCATTTCACTTGTTAAAGACTAAACTTCAGACAGAAAGGCCCACAAACAAACAACAACTGGAAACCACTGCAGTGAAGGCCTGGCAGAGCATCAAAAAGGAGGAAACACAGCGTCTGGTGATGTCCATGAGTTCAAGACATCAGGCAGTCATTGCCAACAAAGGGTTTTCAACCAAATACTAGAAATTTACATTTTATTTAAAATTATTGAATCTGTCCAATTACTTTTGGTCCCTTTAAAAACAGGGTGGCACATGTTAAGGAGCTGAAACTCCTAAACCCTTCATCCAATTTTAATTTGGATACCCTCAAATGAAAGCTAAAAGTCTGAACTTCAACTGCATCTGAATTGTTTTGTTTAAAATTCATTGTGGTAATGTCTATAACCAAAATTAGAAAAATGTTGTCTCTGTCCAAATATATATGGACCTAACTGTGTATATATATATATATATATATATATATATATATATATATATATATACCGTATATACTCGAGTATAAGCCGAGATTTTCAGCCCAAATTTTTGGGCTGAAAGTGCCCCTCTCGGCTTATACTCGAGTCACGGTGGGTGGCAGGTTCGGCGGGTGAGGGAGAGAGGGTGCTGAGGCATACTTACCTAGTCCCGGCGATCCTGGCGCTCCCCCTGCCGTCCCACGGTCTTCGGGTGCCGCAGCTCTTCCCCTGTACAGCGGTCACGTGGGACCGCTCATTAGAAAAATGAATATGGACTCCACTCCCATAGGGGTGGAGCTGCATATTCATTTATCTAATCAGCGGTAACGGTGACCGCTGATAGAGGAAGAGGCTGCGGCACCGAAGACCAGCTGTCCGGGAGAAGGAGCGGGACGTCGGGTGCAGGTAAGTATGTCTTATTTACCTATCCCCGTTCCACACGCCGGGCGCCGCTCCATCTTCCCGGCGTCTCTCCGCTCTGACTGTGCAGGTCAGAGGGCGCGATAACGCATATAGTGTGCGCGCCGCTCTCTGTCTGATCAGTCAGTGCGAAGAAACGCCGGGACCAGACGCTGGGAGCTGCAAGCAAGAAAGGTGAGTATGGCAATTTTTTTTATGCCGGCAGCAGCAGCAATGGCACAGCTTTCTATGGTACATCAATGGGGCAGTAATGAACGGTGCAGAGCACTATATTGCACAGCTATGGGGCAATAATGAACGGTGCAGAGCACTATATGGCACAGCTATGGAGCAATAATGAACGGTGCAGAGCACTATATGGCACAGCTATGGGACAATAATGAATGGTGCAGAGCACTATATGGCACAGCTATGGGGCAAAAATGAATGGTGCAGAGCACTATATGGCACAGCTATGGGGCAATAATGAATGGTGCAGAGCACTATATGGCAGAGCTATGGGGCAATAATGAACGGTGCAGAGCACTATATGGCACAGCTATGGGGCAATAATGAACGGTGCAGAGCACTATATGGCACAGCTATGGGGCAATAATGATCGATGCAGAGCACTATATGGCACAGCTATGGGGCAAAAATGAATGGTGCAGAGCACTATATGGCACAGTTACGTGGGGAAAAATGAACGGTGCAGAGCACTATATGGCACAGCTATGGGGCAATAATGAACGGTGCAGAGCACTATATGGCACAGCTATGGGGCAATAATGAACGGTGCAGAGCACTATATGGCAGAGCTATGGGGCAATAATGAACGGTGCAGAACACTATATGGCACAGTTATGGGGCAATAATGAACGGTGCACAGCACTATATGGCACAGCTATGGGGCAAAAATGATCGGTGCAGAGCACTATATGGCACAGCTATGGGGCAAAAATGAATGGTGCAGAGCACTATATGGCACAGCTATGGGGCAAAAATGAACGGTGCAGAGCACTATATGGCACAGCTATGGGGCAATAATGAACGGTGCAGAGCACTATATGGCACAGCTATGGGGCAATAATGAACGGTGCAGAGCATTGTATATGGGGCACAGCTTTATATGGAGCATCTATGGGGCAATAATGAACTGTATGGAGCATTATATGAGGCACATTTTTATATAGAGCATCTTATGGGCCCATCATGAACTGTATGGAGCATTATATGGGGCTCCTGATTCATTATGAATATTCAAAAACACCTAACCTACTGATGTCTCAATTAATTTTACTTTTATTGGTATCTATTTTTATTTTTGACATTAACCGGTAGCTGCTGCATTTTCCACCCTAGGCTTATACTCGAGTCAATAAGTTTTCCCAGTTTTTTGTGGCAAAATTAGGGGGGTCGGCTTATACTCGAGTATATTACGGTATATAAAGAAAAAACTGTTAGGTCTTCTGCACAGGGGGAATCTCGAGCCATCTCCGCTGCGGTCTTCCATTCTTATCCAGCCGCAGTGGAGTCTGCTCAGCAGGGACGTCGGTCCCAGCGTCTTGCTCGGTCTCACTCTGTACAGAGAGTTACTGCTGCTTCCTCAGCTTCTGCCATTAAAGCCAGTGCTGGTCAGCAGCGAGCAGACTTCTCTGGGACTAAGTCCTTGTCTGCACACACTGAGCATGCCCAGGGCAAGATCTCCCGTTGGAGATCGAGGGTCATGTGCTCAGGCCCTGCAGCACATTCCATTGGTCCTCTTGGCAGGTCTTGGAAGGGCAAAGTTTCTGTGGCCACTTCCTGTGCTGCAGCTATATAAACTGCGCATGACCGCACGGCCATGCGCTAGTGTACATTTGCTTACGTGTGTTTGTTGTGAGTGCAAGTCGTCCTTGGATACCCCTTCCCTATTGAATGTCTGTTCGCGGAAGGTGTATGGTTGCTATCTAGCGCCCGACTTATCCTACAGCACGAATCACACATTACAGCGTCCAGTTGCTGTGACCGCCAGTACGGCGCCGTGCACTTCCTCTGTGCTTTCCTTACCCAAGCCTGGGTGGTTAGTGGCGTTCGTCAGTGTGGCACCGCATGCACTCTTGTGCCCTAATATTGTTATTTAGCTTCCTTACACACCCAGTTGCGGTGTTGTGCCAGCAAGGGTCTAATCTGACTTCAATCCTAGTTGGGGTTGAGTTCGCTGCCTACTTGCTTGCGCTCTATGTGCGGTACCGCGATCCTGTGACGCAACAGGATCGCTTCCTTCACGCTGGGTGAAGTTTAACCCACGTTTGTATACTTATGAGTACCGCCATATAGTCCATCATTACTTGGCAGCAGGTTCCATCTCTGCACGGTGGACCCTGGGCTGCGAACGCACCATACTCTATCTGTCTTAGTATTTGGTGCGTTCCGCTAGCCCTAACAAAAACTTTTTGTTTCTCCAGCGATCAGTCCAATGGTAGAGTAAAATATACCATTTATTTATCCATTCTGATTTCTTCAGTTACAATATTGCATACATTCAATCCCTTATGGACGACATGTTTCGACACCACATGTGTCTTCCTCCAGGTCCAGGACACATGTGGTGTCGAAATTTTAGATTTCACTCTACCATTGGACTGATCGATGGAGAAATAAAAAGTTTTTTCTTTACATGTGGGGATTTGTCCCAATCCGTTTTCCGTGCGAACTGTAACCACAGGTTGGATGTATTCCAGTTTCTTCAAAGCGGTAAGCTGGCTTTGCCAAAAGCTCTTATATATGTATAAATATATATATATATATATATATATATATATATTTGGAACAAAGGTAACACAGCTTACAACTTGGTATTCATTATAGCTTAAGGCCTTAGCATCTTGTCTGTCAGCTTGCAAAGCGAAGTTAAAAATGTGCTACAGCTTTACACACAGTGAACAGGAACTTCTTGTTTGTTTTTTTGTTTTTTTAACAGTGCTTTACTCTCAATATAACACTACTGATGGACACAGAAACTCATGCACTGTTAAACAGCAGTAAATGGTAGTTGATGCAATATATACAATAATAAGCATTATTCTAACAGACAGTTTAACCCAATCATGTACATGTTCGGTGTAATATAGTAAGGCACCACATCCCTCAACATGCATGAATGTGATTTTGCCTTTAAAATTTTAAGATAGTTACCGTACTTTTTTTTAGAACATAATTGTTGATCATAGATTATAGGTCCTTCCTGCCCTCTTTCTCTCTTTTGCAGTAAATTCCCAGTGTTTATGGTAATTGATTTCCTAAATATGAAGATACTGTATATATAATATTGCCAAATATGTGTTATTTTTTTCTTAAAGTGCAGCAGTGCAATCCAAAAGAAACAGCTGAATTGTGAACTTATTTTTTCCTTACAACATAAATTGACTTGAGAATGCAGTCCTTGAGCTTGTCTGACAGTACCTATCCATGCGGATGAACTTACAAATCCATATATATAGCATTTCTCTAACACAAGTCGCCAAGACTGCCACTCACTGTCCTCCAAACCATTTATCATAGCAATTTTAAATAGTAGGTTGAGATTTATTCATATGGATGGCTTTCTAAAGAATGCACTATGCTCATCCAGCCAGGTAAAATGACTGTAAAGCAATAGTTACAGTGACTATCTGAATACGTTTGCTAAATTTCAATATTCCACAATTTCTGTATATCTTTAAAGGTGTTATTTAATGAAGATAATTTTCTTGTTATATGCTTTATTAGCACACATGAATTTCATAGACATGGGATCCCCACTGAGGACCTGTCTCTAACATCCACAGTAGAGAAACAGTAAGGATATGTCCTAGAAATGAGTTAACCTCTTTGAGGCAACCTGAATTTACTTTGAATTTCAACAAAAATTTGAAATAGGCAGAATATAAATTTGCTGTGATGCGACTTGCACAAATCCAACAAAATTACAGATGACTTGCTGTCATTTTGATGATTTCAAAAGGCCAAGAAAGAGGTTACAAAATAATAATAATAAAACTCACCTAGAGTCTCACCTGTCCAAGTGGAGCTGGGATCAGTGGGGTTTCAGATGTCGAATCTCTATTGATCTGTTATTGATGACCCATCCTAATGAATCAGTGTTTCAGTCTAGACTGCACGTATATCTGCCATGTATGCGTCAGTTTTTCTAAAATTACACTCATAATGCTACATCTATAATATGCTGGTAGCTTTTCAATTCCACTGCATATAGCTACTATGTGCACATATCATAAAAAAGAGCACACATATGAAAAGTTTGACCATTTACTTATATGAAGAAACCTAAAAGTGGTGACTCAAAGTCAGGGGGTTAATTCAACCACTGTACAAATATAATACCCCGCAAAGGTAAAGTGCAGGATGCAATCAATAAAATCTATACATTTTTTTAAAAATCTCGCTAAAAATATAAAGATAAAGAGGTAAAAAAAAATGCCCAAATCCATAAACTCAAGAAAAAGATGGTGGGTGAGCCAAAAGGATGCACACATAGGTATTTCTGACACCTACAGAGAATAATAAAATAGAATCAGGATCTTCAGCCACCAACATGAAGGTCGGACAGTAGGTATCTGTTGGTAATTTACTTTTTATTTTTACATAATTCCTGTTCTCCACCACGTTCTTCTATTACAGCTCATACCCTAAATAACAGCCTTCCTTCAACATTCATTATTCCGTACTTTAACATGTATTTTTTCTTTTTATTTCAGAGATTGCAATGTTCCCAGGGTTCATTTAATTATCACAGAAATGATTGCTCTATAATTGGTAAAATTTGTAGGATTTTGCGATTTTCCAACTGTTTTGAGATTGGAAAATAATGTAACCAAGCAGCTGCTAAATATTGTAGAAAAACCTGACAGAGCATTTTAGGTATGGGGAGATAAAATGGAATCCATTGGAATAAATAGCTTGAGGCGATGCACTTCAAATGGCTTTGCGTTTAAATTCTCTGAGCATCAGCAGGATCTTTCAATTTCCCCAGGGTCGCAGAAAGAAATCCTACTCACAGAATCAGTGCAGATTACAGTCTACGATGTGGCTATTCTCTTTGAATTAAACATGTGACTTTAGCTATGCTGTCTCACTTTTATGAAACAAACATGAGGAGTGAGTAATTTATATTCAAATGTCTCATTATTCGCAACTTCTGCATTCCAATCCCATCAGCTAGTCATATTTCATATATGGAAGCAATCAATTTTCTTATGATAGCCTATCATTGCAACCTACATGCATGCATGATGCACTGGCCGTAAGTGAAGGCTGTATCAATGCAATGTGTTCCCTTCTACGTATTCCTCCGTCCAAGGCACCCAGGGGAAATAACACACATAGTCATTGGTATTGCAGACAGGCCAAGGTGCAGCCATGCGATTATTTCAAAACAGCAGGGCAATTTATTCTGATAAACAACACAGTTTTAGTATGCGAGTGAAACAAGCTATACTCATTCATGAGGATTTCCACAGTATCACATTGCACTAAAGAATTATTATATTGAAAAACGCAATAAAAGTAGCGGCAAAGAAGATTTGGAATCCCAAGTAATCTACATGTCAAAAATCGATTTAGATAGAACACTAATCTGAAATGTCACATGAACAGAGGTTCAATTTGGTTGAGTGTTCAGGAATTGGCAGAATTGTGCAGAAGAAGAAGAGGGAAGACACTTTTTATGCTGCAGGGCATAAGATGGAAGCTGGGCATAACATGGCAAACTATGGAGCGTGTAACCTATTCAACTCATGTACAGTTTAGGATACCTAATGAAAGAAGAATATAAAGCACTGCATAATGCAGAGATCTTTATGAAATGAACGAAATCCGTGAAAGGTGTAAGGTAACACGCATCTACTATATAGTAGGGTTGAGCGAAACGGATCGTTCATTTTCAAAAGTCGCCGACTTTTGGCATAGTCGGGTTTCGTGAAACCCGACCCGATCCCTGTGTGGGGTCGGCCATGCGGTACGCGACTTTCGCGCCAAAGTCGTGTTTCGTATGAAGCGCTTGGCGCCATTTTTTCAGCCAATGAAGGAGCGTGGGCAGAGTGATGACATAGGTCTTAGGGCCGTGGACGCCTATCGCCATCTTGTCGCTTGTGCGCTGTAGCGATTTGCAATGTGTAACACCAGCTTTTCTGTTCAGGGATGGAGGGGGGAGAGAGAGAGAGAGAGTGAAAAAAAAATCCCATTGACTTTGCATTGGGTTTCGTGTTTCGGTCGATCCCCGACTTTTCGCCATAATCGGCCGATTTCACTCGACTCGACTTTTGAGATAGTCGGGTTTCGCTCAACCCGACACGACCCTAAAAAAGTAAAGGTCGCTCAACCCTACTATATAGTTGTCTAAGGGTCACTTCCGTCTTTCTGTCTGTCCTTCTGTCTGTCTATCTGTCACGGATATTCATTGGTCGCGGCCTCTGTCTGTCATGGAAATCCAAGTCGCTGATTGGTCGCAGCAAAACAGCCATGACCAATCAGTAACGGGCACAGTCCAGAAGAAAATGGCCGCTCCTTACTCCCCGCAGTCAGTGCCCGACGCCCGCATACTCCCCTCCGGTCGCCGCTCACACAGGGTTAATGCCGGCGGTAACGGACCGCGTTATGCTGCGGGTAACGCACTCCGTAACCGCTGCTATTAATCCTGTGTGTCCCCAACTTTTTACTATTGATGCTGCCTATGCGGCATCAATAGTGAAAAAATGTAATGTTAAAAATAATAAAAAAACAAAAAACCTGCTATTCTCACCCTCCATAGTCCACCGAGCCGCTCGCGCCTGCCGCCATCTTCCGTTCCCAGCGATGCATTGTGAAATAACCCAGAAGAAGTAATTTCGCAATGCATCCTGGGAACGGAAGATGGCGGCAGCTGTGCACGTATCGCCGGAGCTTCGGTGGATCCCAGGGGGTGAGTATATAACTATTTTTTATTTTAATTATTTTTTTAACAGGGATATGGTGCCCACACTGCTGTATACTACGTGGGCTGTGTTAGATACCACGTGGCTGCTATGTACTACATAGGCAGTGTTATATACTATGTGGGCTGTGTGATATACTCTGTGGGCTGTGCAATATATTACGTGGCCACCATTATATACTGCGTGGGCAGTGTTATATACTATGTGGCTGCTATGTACTGCGTGGACAGTGTTATATACTACGTGGCTGCTATATACTGCATGGGCTGTGCTATATATTACGTGGCCAGTGTTACATACTGTGTGGCCTGTGTTATATACTACGTCGCCTGTGTTATATACTGCGTGGCTGATATATACTGTGTGGGCTGTGTTATATAGTACGTGGCTGTGTTATATACTGCGTGGCCACTGTTATATATTACATGGCCTGTATTAACGCATTGGGTATTCTACAATATGTATGTATATAGCAGCCACATAGTATATAGCACAGGCCACGTAGTATTTGTCTGCTATCTACTACATGGCACCTATATACTATGTGGCATGTGCTATATACTATGTGACTGCTATATACATACATAAATACATATTCTAGAATACTCGATGCGTTAGAATTGGGCCACCATCTAGTACTTTATAAGGATGAGCTACTACCCAGCACAATGCTGTTTCAAAAACAAAGTAAAGTAAGTCAGCTGCAGCAAAATACCAGTCAGTCTTAATAATTGTCAGTTGGAGAATAAATTGCTTTAAAAGTGGGTAACCAATGGAACAGCTGATTTCTGAAGAATCAAAGATAGGTAGAAATAGAAAAGCTGGTTTATAAAACAGACTATGCATTTTGGCCTTCCTTCTGCCATATCACAGTAACAAACATCAACAGTTTATATATACAAAAAGAAATGAAAAAGATATTATGCCTTGGGGCCGGGTGAAAGGTCACAACACTAGAGAAAAATAAATATTTCTAAAAAAAACCTCAGGATGGATTAGAACTCATGTTTCCACCTTGAAGGTGATCTCCAACAATGAGATAAAATGGTGTCCCTGATATAATTCAAACCACTGTCCGATCTAGTCAAGTATCAGTACGGAATGCAGACTGAAAACATACAGCTCATGAGTAGTGTTGAGCGATACCTTCCGATATTTTAAAGTATCGGTATCGGATGGTATCGGCCGATACCGGCAAAATATCGGATCTCGCCGATACCGATACCCGATACCAATACAAGTCAATGGGACACAAATATCGGAATGTATCCTCGATGGTTCCCAGGGTCTGAAGGAGAGGAAACTCTCCTTCAGGCCCTGGGATCCATATTAATGTAAAAAATAAAGAATAAAAATATAAAATATGGATATACTCACCCCTCCGAAGAACCCTGGCTGTCAATGCTGCAAGCCTCCGTTCCTGAGAATGTAGTGAGTCAAGGACCTTCGATGACGTCGCGATACTTGCAGTATCGGAATGCTCAACACTACTCATGAGACATGTCCAACAACTGACAAGAGCTGTGTCATGCATACCTCAGTTGGCGACCAGAAGCATGGCTGTGATATGTGAAGAAATATGTTTTAACTCATGCTGTGCTCAGCAAAGAGATCTCCAGTTTGATCCTCTTCCTTCAGTCTGACAGCTTTAGAGACTGACTACATCTAACTTTAAAACAAATAACCATTGAGCAGGATGAAGTTGTGCTCAATGAAAAAAATAAATATTTCTTCACACATGATAGTCATACTCTGGGCTGCCATCTGAGACTTCTTTCACACTTGCGTCGGTACGGGTCCGTCGCTAAGCGTCGACGCGACGTACCGATGCACGTTGCGAAAACTTGGCATAATGTGGGCAGCGGATGCAGTTTTTCAACGCATCTGCTGCCCATTGTAAAGTCCCGGGGAGGAGGGGCGGAGTTCCGGCCGTGCATGCGCGGTAGGAAATGGCGGACCCGACGTACGAAAAAACGCTCCCTTTAATGTTTTGTCGTGCCGACAGTCCGCCAAAACACGATGCATCCAGTGCACGACGGACGCGACGTATGGCTATACGTCGTGATCCGTCGGCAATACAAGTCTATGGGCAAAAAAACGCATCCTGCAGGCACATTTGCAGGATCCATTTTTTCCCAGAACAACGCATTCCAAATGATGCAAGTGTGAACGAGGCCTAAGGTATATGTGATGCAACTTTTCCCAGTTGAGATACATATCTTGGAATCTGTATGTTTTGAGTCTGCAGTCTATCCCGACACGTGACTAGGATTGGCTGCAGATTAAATTACATAAAGGACACCAACCATCTTATTCTTGGAGAATCCCTTTAAGAAGCTAGTGATGCTTCCCCTAGTTCCACTTAGCTAGATTTTACAATTATGCTTCATATCTTTAAATACATAAATAAAAGGGCTTGATTGCTAATGGAAGTTATAACATGAAAGAATAAAACAATATAAAAAAGTATTTGATTATATACACATACAGTATAAACATACACACATACTGTACATAGATATATATACAAATAACTGTATGAATAAAAGGGATTACTTTATATAAATAACCTAGAAAGGATAAAGTCAGAAACCTAAAAAGCTGTTTCAACAACTTCATTCAGTCCATTTGGATACAAACAAAAGAATTTGTAAATCCAATATGTCTTACGTTGATTGTTTTTTTGCAGTCTGCTTGCCACTTTTGTAGGAATTTGCTCTATAGGACGGATTATGATTTTGCTGAAGGATGATCCATGTTCAGGCATAAAATAGACACACTATGCTCTAAATATGTATTGGGGTCATTAGCACAGTATTGTTCAGCTTTTGTTGTTGCTGTTGAACCGTACAACTGATGTACTGCTGAAAACATGGACATTGCAAAAGTTAAATACTCGTATCATAGTTGGAGCTACAATTCAGAAAGGATTTTACTTTTTTAAATTATTTTCTGAGTAGACTAAAATTTCTTAATATGCCAAATTTACTGAAAGTAATTCTGGGTTTGTTGGGAAGCTGGTCTTTCAGGATGGGGTCACTTAACAAAATGTGCCCATAGCGGGACAGTATTTTATGGACAGTGGTGTCGCCAGTATTAGAAGGAAACTCTGCTGAAAATCAACTTACCGCAGTTATAATTGGATAATTTCTGGAGTATGCATTCAGTCTGCGTCAGACCTCTAATCTTTTGCATGGCAACATTGTTTAGCTTAGAAGGGTATCCTTTTTCCTTAAAGAGGTGTTGCAGTATGGCTGTCTGATTAACAAAGGTATTAGTCTTAGAACAGTTCTTACTAATTCTCTTAAACTGCCCATACCAGATGTTTTAGAGCCACGCTGGATAGTGAGCACTACCAAAATTAAAGTTGCTATTAACATCTAGTTTTAAGTGGGTGCAGATTTGTCTCTGTTACTATCAAATGAAATTAATAGGTCCAAAAATTTGTTCTCATTGTTTTTAATGGCCCAAAAATTTTGCACTGTTTGCCTTCTGTATTACACTGTCTATTGTTGGTTGCAGACTGAGGTAATGCAGTTGGCCAAATTATTTTTATTCTAACAGATGTGTTTGGACATGATTTTGTTGCACTTGTGATTATATTGGTATAACAGATTCCCCTCCTGCTCTTGCTGGTGTACCTTTCCTTTGACTGCACTGCTCACTAGTCCATAACATGACTTTTGTTGGAATAGCATGTGATCAGACCTGTACATCAATCTCCTCCAATAAAAAAAGCAGTTTTCTCACTTGAGGTTTTCAATTGAACAAATCTGATGGAAAGGTTTGGTCACATGCTCCTCCACCAGCAGCCATTTTGTGGACTGGAGATCTGTGCAGTCTGTGAGGAAAGCTGCAATAACAAGATCAAAACAAAAGCCTCTCATACTGATATAATAGTAAGTGCCATAAAATCATGTCCCCAAAACATCTGATAAAGTAACGGTAATATGGCAGACGCTGATAACTCATTTTGCAGCCCGCATTACATTGTGTAATACAGAGGCTATAATAGGAAAATTTTGCAATTTTTTTTATGAAATTAAATTACAAAAATTACTTTTAGCCCCAATTGCATGCATTTACAGTAACTAAGTAACAAAAAAGACAACCAAAGGTGGACAACCCCTTTAAGCATGAAGGCTCTCGTATACCATGCATCTATTTTAACTGCTAATATTGATGATCACTGCTCATGTTGTTGATTGAGCTCAAAGTACGTTTTGAAGGTCAACTTGTCAAACACAACTTCAGTCCCAAGTATTTAGGCATAATCCTTGATAGAAGCCTAACCTTCAAATCTCACTTGTCAGCACTGAAACTGAAAGCACGCAATAATATTATTCAGAAACTATGCGGATCCTCCTGGGGTTCCTCCACACCTGTCTTGCGAACGTCTCCCCTTGCCTTGGTGTACTCTGCCGCAGAATATTGTGCTCCAGTATGGCTGAATAGTTGTCATGTGAATGCAATCAACAATCAGTTGAACAACTCAATGCGCATAATTTCTGGTGCTATCAGACCTACGCCCGTCCACTGGTTACCTGTCTTGACCCATATCGCACCAGCAAATCTGAGAAGACAAAAGCTCCTACTTAAAGAATACACCAAAGTAGTGAATAATGAAAATCTCCCAATACATCAAAATATCCAAGATGTTCAAATACAGCGACTGAAAACAAGACATCCACCCATCCGAACCGCAATTACCCTGTATGAACATGATTTCAGTTTAGAAGAGAAATGGCGTGAACTTTGGGTCAGTGCAGTAGATGGTGAGCCTCAAACGTTTCCTCACTTTCAAAATCCACCACCAGGCTTCAATCTGCCAAGGAAAACCTGGGTCACTTTGAATCGTATCAGAACAAACTTTGGTGTCTGTCCAGATCTTATGCATGAGTGGGGAAAATCTGACTCTCCTGCCTGTGACTGTGGAGCTGACCATCAAACAATTCAGCACATTGTCGAAGAGTGTCCCCTCAGATCTTATACTGGTGATAAGAATGATTTCTATACTGGAAATGACAATGTTATTGCATACATAGAAAATCTCGATATCCGACTCTGATTTCTGTTCTTTGTTCTTTTCAATCACTGTTTATCATTTATGTATTCTTATATGATGCTTAAATATATGTTCATACGATTAAATTAAAAAAATCCATGAGGATGGTATGAGTGCCCAACATCAACAGGGGTTGTGCTCACAGCCCAACATCGCGCAGGATGCTTGGCATTTGCCACAGAACACCAGGATTGGCAAATTCGCCACTGGCGCCCTGTGCTCTTCACAGATGAAAGCAGGTTCACACTGAGGACATGTGACAGACATCACAGAGTCTGGAGACGCCATGGAGAACGATCTGCTGCCTTCAACATCCTTCAGCATGACCGGTTTGGCAGTGGGTCAGTAACGGTGTGGGGTGACATTTCTTTGGAGGGCCACACAGCCCTCCATGTGCTCGTCAGAGGTAGCCTGACTGCCATTAGGTACCGAGATGTGATCCTCAGACCCCTTGTGAGACCATATGCTGGTGCGGTTGGGCCTGGGTTCCTCCTAATGCAGGACAATGCCAGACCCCATGTGGCAGCAGTTCCTTCAAGATGAAGGCATTGAAACTATGAACTGGCCTGCTCATTCCTCAGACCTGAATCTGATTGAGCACATCTGGGACATAATGTCTCGCACCATCCACCAACATCAGGTTACACAACAGACTGTCCAAGAGTTGGGAGATTGAAATGCCTGGGCATGCTCTTGATGAGGTGGCGGATGGTCTCCTAAGGGATCTCCTCCCAGACCTGGACTAAAGCATCTGCCAACTCCTGGACAGTCTGTGGTGCAACGTGACGTTGGTGGATGGTGCGAGACATGAAGTCCCAGATGTGTTCCATCGGATTCAGGTCTGGGGAACATGCGGGCCAGTCCTTGGCTTCAATGCCTTCATCTTGCAGGAATTGCTGACACACTCAAGCCACATGAGGTCTGGCATTGTCCTGAATTAGAAGGAACCCAGGGTCAACCGCACCAGCATATGGTCTCACAAGGAGTCTGAGGATCTCATCTTGGTACCTAATGGCAGTCAGGCTACCTCTGGTGAGCACATGGAGGGCCGAGCAGGCCTCCAAAGAAATGCCACCCCACATCATTACTGACCCACTGCCAAACCGGTCATGTTGAAGGATGTTGCAGGCAGCAGATCACTCTGCACGGCGTCTTCAGACTCTGTCACGTCTATAACATGTGCTCAGTGTGAACCTGCTTTCATCTGTGAAGAGTACAGGGCGCAAGTGGTGAATTTAACAATCCTGGTGTTCTGTGGCAAATTCCAAGCATCCTGCATGGTTTTGGGCTGTGAGCACAACCGCATCTGTGGATGTTGGGCATTCAGACCACCCTTACAGAGTCGGTTTCTAACCGTTTGTACAGACATATGCACATTTGTGGCCTGCTGGAAGTCATTTTGCAGGGCTCTACACTGACACACAGCAAACCTTATTGCCACAACTCGCCATGATCTGCCATCCTGGATGAGCTTCACTACCTGAGCCACTTGTGTGTGTTGTAGAGTCCGTCTCATGCTACTACATGAAAGCACAGCCAACATTCAAAAGTGACCAAAACATCAGCCAGAAAACATTGGTACTGAGATGTTTTCTGTGGTCCCCACCTGCAGATCCACTCCTTTATTGAGTGTGTCTTGTTAATTGCCAATAATTTCCATCTGTGGTCTATTCCATTTGCACAACAGCATGTGAAATTGATTGTCAAACAGTGTTGCTTCCTAAGTGGACAGTTTTATTTCACAGAAGTTTGATTTACTTGGAGTTATATTCTGTTGTTTAAGTGTCCCCTTTATTTTTTGAGAAGTGTATTAGGAAAAACTTTTTGACAGGCTGCCATGAGAGGTGGTGAGTTCTACTTCAATGGATGTCTTCAAACAAAAGTTGGACAGACATCTGTCTGAGATGGATTAGTGAATCCGTTAGCAGAGTACTCCCACAGAGACGTGTGCAGAGTACAGACACAGGTTTTTTGGCATAGTGCTCCCACAGACACGGGAGCAGATTATTTTTTTAGGCGCACAACTCATACAGACACAGAGGCAGAGTATAATAATTTTTGAGGCACACTACTTGTACAGATGCCGCTGCAGTGTACACAGAAGCTTTTTGGCGCAGTACACACAGAGGCTTTTTGGCACAGTACTTCCTGAGGCAGGGTTGCAGAGTACATCCAAAGGATTTTTGGCACCATACACAGAACACAGAGAGGCTTTTTGACACAGTACACACAGACTCTTTTTGGCACAGTACTCCCAGAGGCAGGGTTGCAGAGTTCACACAGAGAATTTTCAAAACAGTACACAGCGAGGCTTTATGATACAGTACTCCCAGAGGCAGGGTTGCAAAGTACACACAGAGACTTAAAGGCCCAGTTATTTTTTTAGGCACAGCAACAACTCATACCAATACAAAAGTACAGTAGAATTAATTTTTAGGCACACTACTCACGAAAAGACATCTGCAGAGTAGAATTAATTTAAGACACACTACTACTACTATAGACACAGCTATAGAATAAAAAAATTTTTGGGGCCCTGAAATGAGAAAGAGACGGCTGCAGAGTAAAATTATTTTTTTAGCCCACGTGCAGGAAAGAGATGGCTGCATTGTAGAATTATTTTTTAGACAAACTACTCGCAAATAGATGGCTGCAAAGAAGAATTTTTTTAGCACATCATTCAAACAGACACAGCAGTAGAGTAAAATTATTTTTTTGGCCCAAAAATTGGAAAGAAACGTTTGCAGAGTAGAATAACTTTTTAGACACACTACTCATAAAAAGATGACGACTGTATAGTAAAGTAAGTTTTTAGGCACATTAATAGTACAGACATGGCTGCAGTACACAGAGGCTTAAAAGGCACAGTACTCAGGCAGTGGTGCAGAGTACACACAGAGACATAAAGGCATAGTACTCCCACAGTCGAGGTTGCAGAGTTCACATGGAGGCTTTTTGGCACTGTACTCCCACAGACAGGGTTGCAGAATACACACAGAGGCCTAAAGGCACAAAACTCCCACAAGCAAAGGTGCAGAGTATACACAGAGGCATAAAGGCACAGTACTCCCACAGATATGGGTGCAGAATACAGTTCTCACTATGGATATGGGATCTTTGCACAGTACTCTCACTAAGACAGGTGCAAAGCACACAAAGATGCTTTTTTGCAAAGTGCGCAGTCTAATTCTATCCTTCACCCTAGCTGTGTCCTGTCCCTACACTAATCAGAACAGAATGGTGGCAGCACTCGTGAGCACTTATACAGGCCGGGTCACATGTTGCACCGGCCAATCACAAACATGCGAGTACTTTGCATGGCTGTCATGGCTCAGAAAGTGTCCACAGCCTAAAAGCTTGTTGATTGTCAGTGCTGCAACCTTTCAACAAACTTTATTAGGCATCCAAAACCAAACAGCAAACCCAACATCCTGTTAAAAGTCCATGTTCAGGGTTCAGCACTACGTGCCCAGTACGAATACCCTGAACGTTACAGTTTGGGTTGTCTCATTCTTGCTCATAATCTGATATTTGTTTCCTCTAAGTGGATGTTAGCTCTCTTCTAGTATTCCCCAAAAAATGGAGCTTGAAGCTGTCAAACATTTTCTGCCACGTGACCCATAAATGCCTCCAGATCAAGTAGAATTTTTTTTAAAAGGAATTTCCTTTATCCTGAACAATAATGTTTTTGAATTTACCTCCATGTTCTTAAGGCAAACCAAGGTCATTGTGATAGGGATTAGATTAATGACTTCAATATGCTAATCTCTACATGGGACATCATAGAAAATTAGATAGTTATAACAACATTTTAATTCCCAACATGTTGCTTTATTAATATTATATTGATTATTTTTTCTTCTTATGGAAGAGTAGTGAGTCTGAGACCAAACAGTTCTTTCCTCGTGAGATCAAATTTTTGGACCTGTTGATATACAGTATTTTGATAATAATAAACAGATACAAGACTGCATTCATTTTAAAAAGTAGACATTTAAGGGATTGTGCAGTCTGAAGCTACAAGTCTATGTTACTGCAGACTTAAAGGGACTCTGTCACCTGAATTTGGAGGGAACAATCTTCAGCCATAGGGGCGGGGTTTTCGGGTGTTTGATTCACGCTTTCCTTACCCGCCGGCTGCAATATTGGATTGAAGTTCATTCTCTGTCCTCTGTAGTACATGCCTGCACAAGGCAATCTTGCCTTGCGCAGGCGTGTACCATGGAGGACAGAGAATGAACTTCAATCCAATATTGCAGCCAGCATGCAGCCAGCGGGTAAGGAAAGGGTGAATCAAACACCCGAAAACCCCGCCCCTATGGCTGAAGATTGTTCCCTCCAAATTCAAGTGACAGAGTCCCTTTAAGAATCCTCACAATGCACGCATTGCGATGTATGTTTCTGAGTATCATACGGTATGTTTCAGTTTGTCTGACAAATGACTTCTCAACTATACCTGTTTATTATTTTTATTTTTCTAATACTATTAATTTATATATTCTTGATTTTTTTGCATGAATTGCTTGTAATATCACTTATTTTTCAATAATATGTCTTTATATAATACTAAGGCTATGTGCACACGTAAGACAAGAGGTGCAGAATTTTCTGCATAAAATCCACATCTCCTGGCAGAATCCGCAGCCGCGGATTTGCCGCGGTTTTTATGCGAATTTTGTGCGGTTTTTATGTGGAATTGATGCGGATTTTGTGCGGATTTTCTGCGGTTTTTGCCACTGCGGATTTTTAACATGGAGGGGTGCAGAAACGCTGCAGATCCGCACAAAAGAAGTGACATGCACTTCTTTGAAATCCGCAGCAATTCCGCACTGATTTTTCCGCACCATCTGCACAGCTTTTTTTTCCCATTGAAGAACATTGTACTGTACATCACAGTGCGGATCTGCAGCATTTCTGCACAGAAAAATCCGCTGCGGATCCGTAGCAAATACACATCGTGTGCACATAGCCTTACAGTTATGTATCATTTTCTTCAATTGCTAGTGATAGTATTTATAATTAGTTTTCTTTTGCAAATATCTCCTTTTTTTGGCAGGATTTCTTTATTAACTGCTTAAAAATACAAAGAAGATCCATTAGAGTCGACACTGACCTGTGCTTTTACAGTATAAGCTGTAATTCCATAAATAACATTTCTTATCTCGCATTTGAGATGGGGCCATAAAGCATGATCATCACATGAGGAGCAATCTTTTTATTTTTATAATGGGACAAATTGCAATGATATTATTCCCCAAAGCATAAAACTAAGAGAAAAGAATATAAAATGTTACACAGACTCAAACACTGTATTAGTGTTGGATTACTATAAAATAATGCCTTCAGCTTTTGAAAATCAGAGCATTTATAGAACAACCATCACAATGCCAAGGGTGTAAAAACATGATCAATGGGTTTAACTTGTATTGATCAGGTTTCTAAGTTCAGATTTATTTTCTGCCAAATTGATTTCTGAGCTCAAACTAGGAAACTATTTATTCTGCAGTGTTTCTGAGGATCGCATCATAAAAATCACAAATTAAACACTGTAAATACTGCAATGCCTCAGTACTTTTTTATAGCGTGATTGAAAAAAGAACAATATTATTCCAAAGCTGAGCTACCGCATTTTCTATTGATGCAGTTTACTACAAACTAAGTTCTTCTTCACAAGCATTCTGTCCTAATAATATTTTTTTTTTATAAACAGTATAGTTATAACTTTGCAAATTAATTTAATCCTGTTCTTCTATTTTACAATAGTAAGAATAATTTGATTTCTTTTCCCCATGTTTTATGAAAAAAATGAATCACACATACAGTATTTGCACATCAGTATTTGTAAGCCAAAAACAGGAGTGGAACTATCAGAGGAAAAGAATAATAGATAGCCCCCTGTCTTCTGTTCAATGGGCCCCATACCCCAGTCTCATGTGATGTATGTGTCATGGTGTCCGTTGTGATGTATATGTCCCCTGCCCCTCCTGCAATATATATGCTCCAGCATCTCATGTAATGTATATGTCCCCAGTCTCTTCTGTGATGTATATGACCCCAGCCATCCTGTGATGTATATGCTGCAGCCCCAATGTCTCCTATGTGATGTATATATTGCAGGCCCCCCATAAATGTAACATGTGCAGTGAGGAGAAATACAGAGTAATATGCAAAACTCATTGAAAAGAGTGGACTGCTCTCCTGAGCATCACAAATCTGAAAAAACAGTTTCGCGTAACAACATCATCAATGCTACCTAACATCACACGCCTCAATAAAGAGAAACAATTTCAGCCATCGTATTAGCGGTGAGTTACCATATATACTCGAGTGCAAGCTGAGTTTTTCAGCACTTTTTTTAGCTGAAAATGCCACCCCTTGGCTTATACTCGAGTGAGGGTCCCAGAAGATGGAGGGGGAGTGTCAGAGCAGTGGGTCACAGGAGGCAGGAGCCGGCTTCTGCAGCTAAAGCCTGTGCCTGCTGCTAAAGAGAAATGAATATTCACTGTGCTGGCAGTGAATATTCATTTCTCTTTAACCCCTTCCCGACCTGTGACACAGCGTATGCGTCATGAAAGTCGGTGCCAATCCGACCTGTGACGCATATGCTGTGTCACAGAAAGATCGCGTCCCTGCAGGCCGGGTGAAAGGGTTAACTCCAATTTCACCCGGCCTGCAGGGACAGGGGGAGTGGTAGTTTAGCCCAGGGGGGGTGGCTTCACCCCCTCGTGGCTACGATCGCTCTGATTGGCTGTTGAAAGTGAAACTGCCAATCAGAGCGATTTGTAATATTTCACCTAAAAAAATGGTGAAATATTACAATCCAGCCATGGCCGATGCTGCAATATCATCGGCCATGGCTGGAAATACTAATGTGCCCCCACCCCACCCCACCGATCGCCCCCCCCAGCCCCCCGATCTGTGGCCCGCTCCCCTCCGTCCTGTGCTCCGCTCCCCCGTCCTCCTGTCCGCTCCCCCCGTGCTCCAATCACACCCCCCGTGCTCCAATCAAACCCCCCCGCACTCCGATCCCCCCCGTGCTCCGATCCACCCCCCCTGCACACCGATCCACCCCCCCTGCACACCGATCCACCCGCCCGCACACCGATCACTCTCCCCCATGCTCCGATCCCTCCCCCCCGTGCTCCGACGCCCGCCCGTGCCCTGATCTCCCCCCCCTGTGCCCTGATCTCCCCCCCTTATACTTACCGATCCTGGCGGGGTCCGTCCGTCTTCTTCCCCGGGCGCCGCCATGTTCCAAAATGGCGGGCGCATGCGCAGTGCGCCCGCCGAATCTGCCGGCCGGCAGATTCGTTCCAATGTGAATTTTGATCACTGTGATATAATCTATCACAGTGGTCAAAATAAAAAAACAGTAAATGACCCCCCCCATTTGTCCCCCATAGATAGGGACAATAATAAAATAAAGAATTTTTTTTTTTTTCACTAAGGTTGGAGTTAGAACTAGGGTTAGGGTTAGGGTTAGGGGTAGGGTTAGGGGTAGGGTTAGGGGTAGGGGTAGGGGTAGGGTTAGGGGTAGGGGTAGGGGTAGGGTTAGGGCTAGGGTTAGGGCTAGGGCTAGGGTTAGGGTTTCGGTATGTGCACACGTATTCTGGTCCTCTGTGGATTTTTCCGCAGCGGATTTGATAAATCCGCAGTGCTAAACCGCTGCGGATTTATGGCAGATTTACCGCGGTTTTTCTGCGCATTTCACTGCGGTTTTACAACTGCGATTTTCTATTGGAGCAGTTCTAAAACCGCTGTGGAATCCGCAGAAAGAAGTGACATGCTGCGGAATGTAAACCGCTGTGTTTCCGTGCAGTTTTTCCGCAGCATGTGTACAGCGATTTTTGTTTCCCATAGGTTTACATTGAAATGTAAACTCATGGGAAACTGCTGCGGATCCGCAGCGTTTTCCGAAGCGTGTGCACATACCTTTAGAATTAGGCTATGTGCACACGGTGCGGATTTGGCTGAGGATCCGCAGCGGATTGGCCGCTGCGGATTCGCAGCAGTGTTCCATCAGGTTTACAGTACCATGTAAACATATGGAAAACCAAATCCGCTGTGCCCATGGTGCGGAAAATACCGCACGGAAACGCTGCGTTGTATTTTCCGCAGCATGTCAATTCTTTGTGCGGATTCCGCAGCGTTTTACACCTATTCCTCAATAGGAATCCGCAGGTGAAATCCGCGGTAAATCCGCAGGTAAAACGCAGTGCCTTTTACCCGCGGATTTTTCAAAAATGGTGCGGAAAAATCTCACACGAATCCGCAACGTGGGTACATAGCCTTAGGGTTAGGGTTGGGTTGGAATTAGGGTTGTGGTTAGGGTTAGGGGTGTGTTGGGGTTAGGGTTGTGGTTAGGGGTGTGTTGCGGTTGGGGTTGTGGTTAGGGTTACGGCTACAGTTGGGATAAGGGTTAGGGGTGTGTTGGCGTTAGAATTGAGGGGTTTCCACTGTTTAGGCACATCAGGGGGTCTCCAAACGCAACATGGCGCCACCATTGATTCCAGCCAATCTTTTATTCAAAAAGTCAAATGGTGCTCCTTCCCTTCCGAGCCCCGACGTGTGCCCAAACAGTGGTTTACCCCCACATATGGGGTATCAGTGTACTCAGGACAAACTGGGCAACAATTACTGGGGTCCAATTTCTCCTGTTACCCTTGAGAAAATAAAAAATTGCTTGCTAAAACATCATTTTTGAGGAAAGAAAAATGATTTTTTATTTTCACGGGTCTGCGTTGTAAACGTCTGTGAAGCACTTGGGGGTTCAAAGGGCTCACCACATATCTAGATAAGTTCCTTGGGGGGTCTAGTTTCCAAAATGGGGTCAGTTGTGGGGGGTTTCTACTGTTTAGGCACACCAGGGGCTCTGCAAACGCAACGTGACGCCCGCAGACCATTCCATCAAAGTCTGCATTTCAAAACGTCACTACTTGACTTCCGAGCCCCGACATGTGCCCAAACAGTGGTTTACCCCCACATATGGGGTATCAGCGTACTCAGGACAAACTGGGCAACAATTACTGGGGTCCAAATTCTCCTGTTACCCTTGAGAAAATAAAAAATTGCTTGCTAAAACATCATTTTTGAGGAAAGAAAAATGATTTTTTATTTTCACGGCTCTGCGTTGTAAACGTCTGTGAAGCACTTGGGGGTTCAAAGTGCTCACCACATATCTAGATAAGTTCCTTGGGGGGTCTAGTTTCCAAAATGGGGTCACTTGTGGGGGGTTTCTACTGTTTAGGCACACCAGGGGCTCTGCAAACGCAACGTGACGCCCGCAGACCATTCCATCAAAGTCTGCATTTCAAAAGTCACTACTTCCCTTCTGAGCCCCGACGTGTGCCCAAACAGTGGTTTACCCCCACATATGGGGTATCAGCGTACTCAGGAGAAACTGGACAACAACTTTTGGGGTCCAATTTCTCCTGTAACCCTTGGGAAAATAAAAAATTCTGGGCTAAAAAATTATTTTTGAGGAAAGAAAACATATTTATTATTTTCACTGCTCTGTGTTATAAACTTCTGTGAAGCACTTGGGGGTTCAAAGTGCTCACCTGACATCTAGATAAGTTCCTTTCGGGGTCTAGTTTCTAAAATGGGGTCACTTGTGGGGGGTTTCTACTGTTTAGCCACATCAGGGGCTCTGCAAACGCAACGTAACGCCCGCAGAGCATTCCATCAAAGTCTGCATTTCAAAACGTCACTACTTGACTTCCGAGCCCCGACATGTGCCCAAACTGTGGTTTACCCCCACATATGGGGTATCAGCGTACTCAGGAGAAACTGTACAACAACTTTTGGGGTCAAATTTCTCCTGTTACCCTTGGGAAAATAATAAATTGCAGGCTAAAAAATCATTTTAGAGAAAATAAAATTTTTATTTTATTTTCATGGCTCTGCGTTATAAACTTCTGTGAAGCACTTGGAAGTTCAAAGTCCTCACCACACATCTAGATTAGTTCCTTTGGGGGTCTAGTTTCCAAAATGGGGTCATATGTGGGGGATCTCCAATGTTTAGGCACACAGGGGCTCTCCAAACGTGACATGGTGTCCGCTAATGATTGGAGCTAATTTTCCATTTAAAAAGCCAATTGGCGTGCCTTCCCTTCCGAGCCCTGCCGTGCGCCCAAACAGTGGTTTACCCCCACATATGGGGTATCAGCGTACTCAGGACAAACTGGACAACAACATTTGCGGTCCAATTTCTCCTATTACCCTTGGCAAAATAGGAAATTCCAGGCTAAAAATCATTTTTGAGGAAAGAAAAATTATTTTTTATTTTCATGGCTCTGCATTATATACTTCTGTGAAGCACCTGGGGGTTTAAAGTGCTCAATATGCATCTAGATAAGTTCCTTGGGGGGTCTAGTTTCCAAAATGGGGTCACTTGTGGGGGAGCTCCAATGCATAGGCACACAGGGGCTCTCTAAACGTGACATGGTGTCCGCTAACAATTGGAGCTAATTTTCCATTCAAAAAGTCAAATGGCGCGCCTTCCCTTCCGAGCCCTGCCGTGTGCCCAAACAGTGGTTTACCCCCACATATGAGGTATCGGCGTACTCGGGAGAAATTGCCCAACAAATTTTAGGATTCATTTTATCCTATTGCCCATGTGAAAATGAAAAACTGAGGCGAAAAGAATTTTTTTGTGAAAAAAAAAAGTACTTTTTCATTTTTACGGATCAATTTGTGAAGCCCCCGGGGGTTTAAAGTGCTCAATATGCATCTAGATAAGTTCCTTGGGGGGTCTAGTTTCCAAAATGGGGTCATTTGTGGGGGAGCTCCAATGTTTAGGCACACGGGGGCTCTCCAAACACGACATGGTGTCCGCTAACGATGGAGATAATTTTTCATTCAAAAAGTCAAATGGCGCTCCTTCCCTTCCGAACCTTACCATGTGCCCAAACAGTGGTTTACCCCCACATGTGAGGTATCGGTGTACTCATGAGAAATTGCCCAACAAATTTTAGGATCCATTTTATCCTGTTGCCCATGTGAAAATGAAAAAAATTGAGGCTAAAATAATTTTTTTGTGAAAAAAAAGTACTTTTTCATTTTTACGGATCAATTTGTGAAGCCCCCGGGGGTTCAAAGTTCTCACTATGCATCTAGATAAGTTCCTTGGGGCGTCTAGTTTCCAAAATGGGGTCACGTGTGGGGGAGCTCCAATTTTTAGGCACACGGGGGCTCTCCAAACGTGACATGGTGTCCGCTAAAGAGTGGAGCCAATTTTTCATTCAAAAAGTCAAATGGCGCTCCTTCCCTTCCAAGCCCTGCCGTGCGCCCAAACAGTGGTTTACCCCCACATATGAGGTATCAGCGTACTCAGGACAAATTGGACAACAACTTTCGTGGTTCAGTTTCTCCTTGTACCATTGGGAAAATAAAAAAATGTTGCTAAAAGATAATTTTTGTGACTAAAAAGTTAAATGTTCATTTTTTCCTTGCATGTTGCTTCTGCTGCTGTGAAGCACCTGAAGGGTTAAAAAACTTCTTGAATGTGGTTTTGAGCACCTTGAGGGGTGCATTTTTTAGAATGGTGTCACTTTTGGGTATTTTCAGCCATATAGACCCCTCAAACTGACTTCAAATGTGAGGTGGTCCCTAAAAAAAATGGTTTTGTAAATTTCGTTGTAAAAATGAGAAATCGCTGGTCAAATTTTAACTCTTATAACTTCCTAGCAAAAAAAAATTTTGTTTCCAAAATTGTGCTGGTATAAAGTAGACATGTGGGAAATGTTATTTATTAACTATTTTGTGTCACATAACTCTCTGGTTTAACAGAATAAAAATTCAAAATGTGAAAATTGCGAAATTTTCAAAATTTTAGCCAAATTTCCGTTTTTATCACAAATAAACGCAGAATTTATTGACCTAAATTTACCACTAACATGAAGCCCAATATGTCACGAAAAAACAATCTCAGAACCGCTAGGATCCGTTGAAGCGTTCCTGAGTTATTACCTCATAAAGGGACACTGGTCAGAATTGCAAAAAACGGCCAGGTCATTAAGGTCAAAATAGGCTGGGTCATGAAGGGGTTAATTGCGGGCACAGTAGTCGCAGCCGCGGCTTCCTGCAGCGGCCAGGCGATCACGTGTGCCTGCTACTTAACCGAATGAATATTCACTGCTCTCCAAGCCCATAGACATGAAGGGCAGTTAATATTCATTGTCTTAAGTAGCGGGCACATGTGATTGCCTGGCGCTGATGCTGCTGGCACCGGAACAAGACACCGTGAGGGAGCACAGGTATGGTAAGTAGGTTTTTTTATATATATATTTTTCTGATGGAGGGGGGGCATGTATACCAGGCTTGGGATAAGGAACCATGCATACCAGGATAGGGATGAAGAGCCATGCATACAAGCCTAGGGATGAGGAGCCATGTATACCAGGATACTGTAGGAATGAGGAGCCATGCATACCTGGATAGGGATGATGAGCCATGCATACCAGGATAGGGATGAGGAGCCATGCAGACCAGGATAGGGATGAGGGTGCCATGCATACCAGGATAGGGAAGTCTAGCCATGCATACCAGGATAGGGATGAAGAACCATGCATACCAGGATAGGGATGTCTAGCTATGCATACCAGGATAGGGATGAAGAACCATGCATACCAGGAGAGGGATGAGGAGCCATGCATACCAGGATATGGATGAGGAGCCATTGATACCAGGAGAGGGATGAGGAGCCATGCATACCAGGATAGGGATGAGGAGCCATGAATACAAGGATAGGGATAAGGAGCTGGAGGCGACAGGTGGGCGGTTTGAAGGACAGGGCAGAGTCAAAGGTAGAGTACATTGTCCGTTAGCTTTGGCTGTAAGTAGGTCGCTAGTGATTTTGGTCAGGGCTGTCTCAGTTGAGTGATGGGGCGGGAACCAGATTGTAGATTGTCAAAGAGCAAGTTAGATGAGAGGTGGGAGGAAAGTTCAGCATGGACATGCTGCTCCAGGAGTTTGGAAGCGAATTGGAGCAGCGATATTGGGCGATAGCTGGACATAGCAGTTGGAGAGAGGGTTGGCTTTTGAAGGATAGGCGCAATTGTGGCACATTTGAAAACAGAAGGGAAGGTGCCAGAAGTTAGTGATAGGTTGAAGAGGTGGGTTAGGGATGGGATAAGTGTGGTGGTGAGGTTGGGGAGGAGGTGGGATGGGGTCGAACGCACAGGTGGTGAGGTGCAATTTGGAGAGGAGACAATTAAGCCCTCCTTCAGTGATGTTGGATAGGGAGGTTATGGGGTATGGGCATTGGTCTGGTATACAAAGGGGTTGTGGAGGTTGAACAATGAAGACTTTCATTGTTTGGTAGATCTTATTTTTAAAGTGTGTGGCAAAGTCTTCAGCAGAGATGAGGGAGGTTGGAGGGAGCAGCGCGGGGCGGAGGATGGAGTTAAAGGTTTTGAATAACTGTTTGGGGTTGTAGGATAGGGAAGATATGAGGGTTGTGAAGTAGGCCTGTTTAGCAGAGGTGAGAGCAGATTTAAAAGCGAGTGTTGCATGTTTGAATGCAGTGAAGTCATCTTGCGAGTGTGTTTTCTTTTAACGCCGCTCTGCAACCTTGGACACTTGCCGGAGCTTTTTAGTGGTGTTTTTGTACCAATGTTGTCTATTGATACGTCGCACTCTGCCATGAACGAGAGGGACAACCGTGTCAATATCTGATGCGAGAGTGGCATTGGATGCCAGAGGTAGGATAGTGTAAGAGAGTGTGTGGGTGTCTAGATGTGCAAGGTTTCTGCGGGGATGTGCATGTTGCTGGACATGGGTGATCGGTGAGGAGGACAGGGATGAGAAGGTGAGCAGATGGTGGTCAGATGGAGGGACAGGGAAGGTGGTGAAGTTAGATAGAGAGCAGAGACGGGTGAGGACCAGGTCTAGTGTATGTCCATCTGTGTGGGTGGCTGCGGAGAACCACTGAGTAAGTCCAAAAGATGAAGTAAGAGACAGAAGTTTTGAGGCTGTTGACTGAAGGGTATCAGTGGGGATGTTGAAGTCACCCATGATGATGGTGGGAATGTCAGCAGAGAGAAAGTGAAGAAGCCAGGTGGAGAATTGGTCAATAAAGGTAGTGGCCGGGCCTGGAGGTCTGAATATGAAAGCCACTTGGAGGTTGGAGGGACAGTAGATGCAGACAGAGTGGACTTTAAAAGAGGGGAGGATAAGGGAGGAAAGAGGTGGGCTTGGGTTAAAGGTGCAGTTTGAAGAAAGGAGAAGACCCACTCCTCCACTCCTGACGAAGCCGTAGGTGGTGAAACGCACGTTGAGGCATAGCACGTCTCAGAGACACGGCAGCACACAGAGAGTATCATGTCGCAAGGTAAAGCACTTTATTTCCATCATGATCATTACTTGCCCTGTCACTGCAGATAGGCTTAAAGGCTAATCTCATATAGAACTGCTTGTTTTCACTTTATATTATTATTGAGTATCTGAGCTTACTTACCGCCGCTAATTATTTAGACCTTTACCCTGCTTCAATGCGGCCATGCATTCCAATGAAGCACTCAGTGAACCTCGCAGCATGTCGGTGTAATTAGCAATCTGAAGCTCAATTGGGCTTGGCTACTAACTATATAGAGACAAGGGACTTTTATTGCCTTTAACTAAATATGGCTATTTATTATAAGTAAATCATATACGGGATATTATATCTGTTGTCAGCCTCTCTCAAAGTTTTGTGTGCAGCTGTGTTCTTTGAGACACGTGTATTTTTCTCTAAATTTTGGCACCAACTCATGTAACCTCCTATGGTGCCAATAAGTCTTTTAGCTGCATTCTATCCATGTACATTGCTTTTGCAATTTTGTCCTATTTTTGTGTATTATTACATTACATGTTTAATAAAATTAACTTGTTTATTATATGAATCCCCCCTTGTTGTTTTGCGATCTTTTCGGGACATACAATTATATATGGGCTTCAACATGGTCGTCCATCACTAATTAGACCATAGAGATTCAAGATTGCGTCGCTCTTTCTGAGCAATTTTTCGGTATACATATTAGCCACAGGGGGATATTTTCCATTCTGGCTACGGATTCTATGTAGGTTTATACCACTCCTCCACCATGTCTGTTGCCAGGGTGAGCGGTGTGGGTGAAGTGGAGGCCTCCGTATCACAGCGCAGCAGGGGAGGCGGTGTCAGAGTGTGTTAGCCATGTTTCTGTGAGGCCAAGGAAGGCAAGATTGTGGGAGAGAAAAAAGTCATGAATCACATGAAGCTTATTGCAGATTGAGCGGGCATTCCAGAATGCTCCAGAGAGAGGGAGCACGGGAGTGGGTGTCAGGGGCACGGGTTTTATGTTGGAAAGATTGCTATAGTTAATATTAAATAGGGAGCAGTAGGAGGGGGTAGTAATGGGAGTTATGAGCTGTGGGGGTCCAGGGTTGGGAGATATGTCTCCAGCAGTGAGGAGAAGCAGAGAAAGGGAGAACATGTGGGAGAAGGACAGTGGCCGGCTTGTTTTATGTTTTATTAGGGCAGATTTAAGGTGGAGGAGCAGGTCAGCAGAGGAGGACGGGTGGGTAGGTAAGAGGGAAGGGGAGATGATTATTTGGTTAGAGGATGCTGGAGTTTATGGATAGTGAAGGAGAGAGAGGAGTAGTGGAGCAGACACTGTAAGGGCATATGAAAACATGGTGAAGGTGTAAGATGGGTTAATAGAAAAGCTAGATCCAAGTAATAAGAAGTGCTTACTGGGCAGAAATACCCAAATGAGACAGCGACATAGAGTGGGGTCCTGACTCCTGCCGTTGAAATAAATGTGGTGTCTCTACGCTTTGTTGCGTGATGCTTTGCTGCAGGGATGCGCGTGCCTGACCCCACACGCGTGCACCCCTTAAGATGCTACTAAATTTATAGGACTGAGTAAAGGATCATGTGATAGGGATTGTGGGTCCTTATTTGGGATAAATTAGCAATTGGCCAACACGGATGTACAGCAGTAAGTAATACAATGCAGCAAATGAATTTAGCAAACATTCTGCAGGCACATTAATGGAATTATTGCAGGATGATACGCAGCAGATGACAGCAAGCAGAGATATTTGTACCATTAAAGAAAATGTTGCAGGATGATAGGCAGCAGTTGACAGCAAGCAGAGATATTTGTACCATTAAAGGAATTGTTGCAGGATGATAGGCAGCAGATGACAGCAAGCAGAGATATTTGTACCATTAAAGGAATTGTTGCAGGATGATAGGCAGCAGATAACAGCAAGCAGAGATATTTGTACCATAATTCTACAGTATTATCCAGAGAAAATCAATAAAAGGCCTATGAGGCACACACAGAGGAATTAAACATGTGTTTAACAAGGCATGTGTAATTGCAGTAATTTTCTGGGACAATTTCAAGGGTGCCAACACTTCTGGTTATTCATCACTATATATATATATATATATATATATATATATATATACATATATATATATGTATATATATATATATATATATATATATATATACAGTACAGACCGAAAGTTTGGACACACCTCATTTAAAGATTTTTCTGTAATTTCATGACTATGAAAATTGTACATTCACACTGAAGGCATCAAAACTATGAATTAACACATGTGGAATGATATACTTAACAAAAAAGTGTGAAACAACTGAAATTATTTCTTATATTCTAGGGTCTTCAAAGTAGCCACCTCTTGCTTTGATAACTGCTTTGCACACTCTTGGCATTCTCTTGATGAGCTTCAAGAGGTAGTCACCGGGAATGGTCTTCCAACAATCTTGAAGGAGTTCCCAGAGATGCTTAGCACTTGTTGGCCCTTTTGCCTTCACTATGCGGTCCAGCTCACCCAAAACCATCTCGATTGGGTTCAGGTCTGGTGACTGTGGAGGCCAGGTCATCTGGCGTAGCACCCCATCACTCTCCCTCTTGGTCAAATAGCCCTTACACAGCCTGGAGGTGTGTTTGGGGTCATTGTCTTGTTGAAAAATAAATGATGGTCCAACTAAACGCAAACTGCATGGAATAGCATGCCTGTGCAAGATGCTGTGGTAGCCATGCTGGTTCAGTATGCCTTCAATTTTGAATAAATCCCAAACAGTGTCACCAGCAAAGCACCCCCACACCATCATACCTCCTCCTCCATGCTTCACAGTGGGAATGAGTAGAGTTGAGCGACCTTGACCTTTTTAGAGTCGAGCCGGGTTTCGCGAAACCCGACTATCTCAAAAGTCGGGTCGAGTGAAATCGCCCGATTATGACGTAAATTCGGGATCGACCGAAACACGAAACCCAATGCAAGTCAATGGGGCAGCATAGTCGGCAGTGAGTGGGGGCCAGGAAAACACCTAGAGTGCCCATTTTAATGTCAAAACCATCCATTCTTCTTAATGAAGCTTGTCAAGCGTAATTTACCTTATAATAATTGGAAGGCATTTGAAATTGGGGGTCATTTGGCTAAAGTTGTGGTGGGTAGGGCTGGTTCAAGTAATTAGTGGGCCCAGGAAATCTGGACCACGTCACGGCAGTGGAGCAGAGAGAGGTAAGTATTTCAACTTTGCAAGTGCTGTGAACCTGAGCAAGCAGGGGGGGCCCACTCGTTGGCATTGGCACTGGCACAGGGCCCCTCAAAGTACAGCGGTGTGTTTGCACGGCGGGGGCGCCTCCAACCGGCAGCAACACTTTTGCGTACCATGAGAGGCCCTGTGCCAGTGACGTCGCCAACTAGTATTCCTCCCCCCACCTGATGAAGGAACCTGCACTTTCATCTGCACCTTCCTGTTTGTCCCCGTGTAAGGTGGTATGGTATGCGGGAAGGGGGACCTGACTTTCAGCAGGGTCACAATCTTGCAGTGTAGCGTGCACGGGAAATGTTGCGTTATGGGTCAATGTACCAGCAGACTCATCTATCACTGGCTGGGCAATGGGCAGGATGAGGAGGAAACACAGATATAGGCCCAAAGAATAAAGTGGGCTAAATGCAGTTCAAAATTGGTAACACAGGACTAATCAGGGGGCATTGCAGTGGAGGACAACTGGAATGAGAGGCTGACACAGAGAGTAGGCCCAAATCAGTAAGTAGTCGAAATGCAGTTCAAAATTGGCAACAGTAGTAAACAGGCGGCACAGCTTTGTTCAGTGGAGGAGAACAGCAAGGAGTGGCAGACACCGATAGTAGGCCCCAACCCAACTAGTAGGCCAAATGCAGTCTAACATTAACTTAACGAGCGCCTGAAAACGGAATTTCAGGACAGGAAACCAGGAGAACAGCAAGGAGCGGCAGACACCGATAGTAGGCCCCAAACCAACTAGTACGCCAAATGCAGTTGTTCCGTTTAACCACAATTTAATGAGGGCCTGAAGATAGAAGTTCAGGAAAGGCAACCTGGAGAACACCTTGGAGTGGAACACACCATCTCTCTACACCCCATACCCAATTTGTAGGCCTAATGCAGCGTAGTTTCCAACAACTACTAAACGAGAGCATGATGATCGAAGCATTGGCGAGGAAACCTGGGGAACACCTTGGAGTGGAACACACCATCTCTCTACAGTGGAACACACCATCTCTCTACACCCCATACCCAATTTGTAGGCCTAATGCAGCGTAGTTTCCAACAACTACTAAACGAGAGCCGGAAGATCGAAGCAATGGAGAGGAAACCTGGGAACACCTTGGAGTGTAACACACCATCTCTCTACACCCCATACCCAATTTGTAGGCCTAATGCAGCGTAGTTTCCAACAACTACTAAACGAGAGCCGGAAGATCGAAGCTCAGGAAAGGCAACCTGGAGAACACCTTGGAGTGGAACACACCATCTCTCTACACCCCATACCCAATTTGTAGGCCCAATGCAGCGTAGTTTCCAACAACTACTAAACGAGAGCCGGAAGATCGAAGCAATGGAGAGGAAACCTGGGGAACACCTTGGAGTGTAACACACCATCTCTCTACACCCCATACCCAATTTGTAGGCCTAATGCAGCGTAGTTTCCAACAACTACTAAACAAGAGCCGGAAGATCGAAGCAATGGAGAGGAAACCTGGGGAACACCTTGGAGTGTAACACACCATCTCTCTACACCCCATACCCAATTTGTAGGCCTAATGCAGCGTAGTTTCCAACAACTACTAAACGAGAGCCGGAAGATCGAAGCAATGGAGAGGAAACCTGGGGAACACCTTGGAGTGTAACACACCATCTCTCTACAGTGGAACACACCATCTCTCTACACCCCATACCCAATTTGTAGGCCTAATGCAGCGTAGTTTCCAACAACTACTAAACGAGAGCCGGAAGATCGAAGCAATGGAGAGGAAACCTGGGGAACACCTTGGAGTGTAACACACCATCTCTCTACACCCCATACCCAATTTGTAGGCCTAATGCAGCGTAGTTTCCAACAACTACTAAACGAGAGCCGGAAGATCGAAGCTCAGGAAAGGCAACCTGGGGAACACCTTGGAGTGGAACACACCATCTCTCTACACCCCATACCCAATTTGTAGGCCTAATGCAGCGTAGTTTCCAACAACTACTAAACGAGAGCCGGAAGATCGAAGCAATGGAGAGGAAACCTGGGGAACACCTTGGAGTGTAACACACCATCTCTCTACACCCCATACCCAATTTGTAGGCCCAATGCAGCGTAGTTTCCAACAACTACTAAACGAGAGCCGGAAGATCGAAGCTCAGGAAAGGCAACCTGGGGAACACCTTGGAGTGTAACAAACCCTCTCTCTACACCACGGAAGGGCTGATTCTTAGGAAGGAAGGCTGTCGGAAAGAAGCAGGGCGCGTCCGAGGGTGATTATATTCTTATTAGGTATATACTCACCCTCGGACGCGCCCTGCTTCTTTATTTGTAATGAATGTTTATTTGCAATGTGGTTTTGACTTACTCTATTTTTTTGGTAAATAATGATTTTATTATTTTCATTGTTTTGCATCTTCTTGGCAATAATATAAAGAAGACGCGACAGGACAACACTCGGTGGATGCCATATCTGTGTTTAAAATTGAAAAAACCTTTCAGTTAACTACTTGCAGGAGAAAGTTATTGTAGCTGGTGGCCATTTTTAGTACTGTACCAGATTTTTGTTGTATGTGTTTGTTTTTAATGTTAAAATGTCTGCATTTGATATCTCTTCAGTATTTTCTTTTTTATAAGCAAAATACTTATTTTTATATTTTCTGATGTTGGTTCCAGGGGTACACGGGCAGCAGTGGTGTGGTCAGTGGAGGCCTAGTGGAAGGAGTGACCGCAGACAGGCATCGAAGGCCTAAAATAATAACACATGGCTGTAGGCAATTTTAAATTGGTTACAGGGGTACACGGGCAGCAGTGGTGTGGTCAGTGGAGGCCTAGTGGAAGGAGTGACCGCAGACAGGCATCGAAGGCCTAAAATAATAACACATGGCTGTAGGCAATTTTAAATTGGTTACAGGGGTACACGGGCAGCAGTGGTGTGGTCAGTGGAGGCCTAGTGGAAGGAGTAACCGCAGACAGGCATCGAAGGCCTAAAATAATAACACATGGCTGTAGGCAATTTTAAATTAAACTCTCTTGTGGCCAGCGGTACAGGCCCAGGGCCCCTCATGTTACAACAGTGTGTCTGACGTTGGGTGCGCACCACCACCGCCAGAGACACTTTATTGTACTAGGAGGGACCCAGTGGCAGTGCCGTCGACCAAAAGCGGGCTCACCCACCTCTTCAGACAAACTGCACTCTCACGGGTGCTGTCGCCAAGTGTCGATACCACGGCCCCGTGTGGGGAGTTTGGCCATTTAGTGAGGTGTAAACATGTCGTATGCTGGACAATCAGGTGCAGAAAATTACGAGATTGGAAAAGGCATTCAGAATAGTCCACAGGCAAGACCTTTTCATAGGAAAGCTAGGTGTCAGCCGGGCAAGGTGGGGCAAAAGATTTCGAAATCCAGTTGTGGTTCATTTTAATGAAGGTTAGATCATCTACATTTTGGGTAGCCAGACGAGTCCTTTTTTCTGTTAGTATTGAACCTGCAGCACTGAATACTCTTTCTGATAGGACACTAGCTGCCGGGCAAGCAAGCTCCTGCAATGCATATTCTGCCAATTCTGGCCAGGTGTCTAATTTTGATGCCCAGTAATCAAATGGGAATGACGGTTGAGGGAGAACATCGATAAGGGATGAAAAATAGTTTGTAACCATACTAGACAAATGTTGTCTCCTGTCACTTTGAATTGATGCTGCAGTACCTGTCCTGTCTGCGGTCATAGCAAAATCACTCCACAACCTGGTCAGAAAACCCCTCTGGCCAACGCCACTTCTGATTTCTGCCCCTCTAACTCCTCTGGTCTGCTGGCCCCTGCAGCTCGTGTGAGAACGATCACGGGCGCTGTGTGCAGGGAATGCCAGAAGCAAACGGTCAACAAGAGTTGATTGTTTGGTTGCTAATATTAGTTCCAAGTTCTCATGTGGCATTATATTTTGCAATTAGCCTTTATAGCGAGGATCAAGGAGGCAGGCCAACCAGTAATCGTCATCATTCATCATTTTAGTTATGCGTGTGTCCCTTTTGAGGATACGTAAGGCATAATCCGCCATGTGGGCCAAAGTTCCAGTTCTCAAATCTGCGGTTGTGCTTGGTTGAGGGGCAGTTTCAGGCAAATCCACGTCACTTGTGTCCCTCAAAAAACCAGAACCCGGCCTTGCCGCGCCACCAATTTCCAGTGGCCCCGGAAAAGCTTCCTCATTAAAAATATAATCATCCCCATCATCCTCCTCGTCCTCCTCCTCCTCTTCGCCCGCTACCTGGTCCTGTACACTGCCCTGGCCAGACAATGGCTGACTGTCATCAAGGCTTTCCTCTTCCTCAGCTGCAGACGCCTGATCCTTTATGTGCGTCAAACTTTGCATCAGCAGACGCATTAGGGGGATGCTCATGCTTATTATGGCGTTGTCTGCACTAACCAGCTGTGGGCATTCCTCAAAACACTGAAGGACTTGACACATGTCTTGAATCTTCGACCACTGCACACCTGACAACTCCATGTCTGCCATCCTACTGCCTGCCCGTGTATGTGTATCCTCCCACAAAAACATAACAGCCCGCCTCTGTTCACACAGTCTCTGAAGCATGTGCAGTGTTGAGTTCCACCTTGTTGCAACGTCTATGATTAGGCGATGCTGGGGAAGGTTCAAAGAACGCTGATAGGTCTGCATACGGCTGGAGTGTACGGGCGAACGGCGGATATGTGAGCAAAGTCCACGCACTTTGAGGAGCAGGTCGGATAACCCCGGATAACTTTTCAGGAAGCACTGCACCACCAGGTTTAAGGTGTGAGCCAGGCAAGGAATGTGTTTCAGTTGGGAAAGGAAGATGGCAGCCATGAAATTCATTCCGTTATCACTCACTACCTTGCCTGCCTCAAGATCTACAGTGCCCAGCCACGACTGCGTTTCTTTCTGCAAGAACTCGGACAGAACTTCCGCGATGTGTCTGTTGTCGCCCAAACACTTCATAGCCAATACAGCCTGCTGACGTTTGCCAGTAGCTGCCCCATAATGGGAGACCTGGTGTGCAACAGTGGCAGCTGCGGATGGAGTGGTTGTGCGACTGCGGTCTGTGGACGAGCTCTCGCTTCTGCAGGAGGACGAAGAGGAGGAGGAGGGGGTGCGAACGGCTACAGCCAATTGTTTCCTAGACCGTGGGCTAGGCAGAACTGTCCCAAACTTGCTGTCCCCTGTGGACCCTGCATCCACCACATTTACCCAGTGTGCCGTGATGGACACGTAACGTCCCTGGCCATGCCTACTGGTCCATGCATCTGTTGTCAGGTGCACCTTTGTGCTCACAGATTGCCTGAGTGCATGGACGATGCGCTCTTTAACATGCTGGTGGAGGGCTGGGATGGCTTTTCTGGAAAAAAAGTGTCGACTGGGTAGCTCGTAGCGTGGTACAGCGTAGTCCATCAGGGCTTTGAAAGCTTTGCTTTCAACTAACCGGTAGGGCATCATCTCTAACGAGATTAGTCTAGCTATGTGTGCGTTCAAACCCTGTGTACGTGGATGCGAGGCTAAGTACTTCCTTTTTCTAACCATAGTCTCATGTAGGGTGAGCTGGACTGGAGAGCTGGAGATCGTGGAACTAGCGGGGGTGCCGGTGGACATGGCAGACTGAGAGACGGTGGGAGATGGTATTGTTGCCACCGGTGCCCTAGATGCAGTGTTTCCTACTACGAAACTGGTGATTCCCTGACCCTGACGGCTTTGGCCTGGCAAAGAAACCTGCACAGATACTGCAGGTGGTGCGGAAAATGGTGGCCCTACACTGCCGGAAGGGATGTTGCGTTTCTGACTAGCTTCATTGGCCGAGGGTGCTACAACCTTAAGGGACGTTTGGTAGTTAGTCCAGGCTTGCAAATGCATGGTGGTTAAATGTCTATGCATGCAACTTGTATTGAGACTTTTCAGATTCTGTCCTCTGCTTAAGGTAGTTGAACATTTTTGACAGATGACTTTGCGCTGATCAATTGGATGTTGTTTAAAAAAATGCCAGACTGCACTCTTTCTAGCATCGGATACCTTTTCAGGCATTGCAGACTGAGCTTTAACCGGATGGCCACGCTGTCCTCCAACAGGTTTTAGCTTTGCCACGCGTTTTGGGCAAGATACGGGCCCGGCAGATGGAACCTGTTGCGATGTTGATGCCTGCTGCGGCCCCTCCTCCTCCGCTTCAGAACTGCTGCCGCCTGCACCCTGTTCCCCCAATGGCTGCCAATCGGGGTCAAGAACTGGGTCATCTATTACCTCTTCTTGTAGCTCGTGTGCAACTTCGTCTGTGTCACCGTGTCGGTCGGTGGTATAGCGTTCGTGATGGGGCAACATAGTCTCATCAGGGTCTGATTCTTGATCAGCACCCTGCGAGGGCAATGTTGTGGTCTGAGTCAAAGGACCAGCATAGTAGTCTGGCTGTGGCTGTGCATCAGTGCACTCCATGTCAGATTCAACTTGTAATGGGCATGGACTGTTAACTGCTTCACTTTCTAAGCCAGGGACGGTATGTGTAAAGAGCTCCATGGAGTAACCCGTTGTGTCGCCTGCTGCATTCTTCTCTGTTGTTGTTTTTGCTGAAGAGGACAAGGAAGCGACTTGTCCATGACCGTGAACATCCACTAACGACGCGCTGCTTTGACATTTACCAGTTTCACGAGAGGAGGCAAAAGAGCTAGAGGCTGAGTCAGCAAGATAAGCCAAAACTTGCTCTTGCTGCTCCGGCTTTAAAAGCGGTTTTCCTACTCCCAGAAAAGGGAGCGTTCGAGGCCTTGTGTAGCCAGACGACGAACCTGGCTCCACAGCTCCAGACTTAGGTGCAATATTTTTTTTCCCACGACCAGCTGATGCTCCACCACTACCACTACCCTCATTACCAGCTGACAATGAACGCCCCCGGCCACGACCTCTTCCACCATACTTCCTCATTGTTTTAAAAACGTAAACAAACTAACGGTATTTGTTGCTGTCACACAAATTACACGGTGAGCTATAACTTCAGTATGATTTAGCTACCCCTTTACAGGTGAGTGAGACCACAACGAAAATCAGGCACAATGTTACACACTCTGTTGTTGGTGGCAACAAATGAGAGAGATGCCACACACGCAGGACTGTCACTGAAGCACAAATGTAAATATTAATCTCCCACTGATTTGATTTTTTTTTTTTTTTTCAGGGAGACTTTAGGAAAAAAAAAAATAGAATAAAATGATTTTTTCAGGAAGAATTTAGAAACCAAAGAAAATAAAATGATTTTTTCAGGGAGAATTTAGAAAACAAATAAAACAAAAAAAGGCTTTCTATGGCCCACTGAGTGAGAGATGACGCACACAGGAGTCAGGAGTGGCACACAAGCCCAGAGGCCAATATTTATCTCCCACTGATTGATGCAGTGATTTTTTCAGGTAGATTTTGGAACCCAAATCAAGCTAAAAAAAATAATAGGCTTTCTATGGCCCACAATTGGAGAGAGAGAGAGAGATGGCACACCCAGGAGTCAAGACTGGCACACAAGCAGAAAGGGCAATATTAATCTCCCACTGATTTGTTTTTTGTTTTTTTTTTCAGGGAGACTTTAGGAAAAAAAAAATAGAATAAAATGATTTTTTCAGGAAGAATTTAGAAACCAAATAAAATAAAATGATTTTTTCAGGGAGAATTTAGAAAACAAATAAAACAAAAAAAGGCTTTCTATGGCCCACTGAGTGAGAGATGACGCACATAGGAGTCAGGAGTGGCACACAAGCCCAGAGGCCAATATTTATCTCCCACTGATTGATGTAGTGATTTTTTCAGGTAGATTTTGGAACCCAAATCAAGCTAAAAAAAATAATAGGCTTTCTATGGCCCACAATTGGAGAGAGAGAGAGATGGCACACCCAGGAGTCAAGACTGGCACACAAGCAGAAAGGGCAATATTAATCTCCCACTGATTTGTTTTTTGTTTTTTGTTTTTTCAGGGAGACTTTAGGAAAAAAAAAATAGAATAAAATGATTTTTTCAGGAAGAATTTAGAAACCAAATAAAATAAAATGATTTTTTCAGGGAGAATTTAGAAAACAAATAAAACAAAAAAAGGCTTTCTATGGCCCACTGAGTGAGAGATGACGCACACAGGAGTCAGGAGTGGCACACAAGCCCAGAGGCCAATATTTATCTCCCACTGATTGATGTAGTGATTTTTTCAGGTAGATTTTGGAACCCAAATCAAGCTAAAAAAATAATAGGCTTTCTATGGCCCACAATTGGAGAGAGAGAGAGAGATGGCACACCCAGGAGTCAAGACTGGCACACAAGCAGAAAGGGCAATATTAATCTCCCACTGATTTGTTTTTTTGTTTTTTTTTTTCAGGGAGACTTTAGGAAAAAAAAAATAGAATAAAATGATTTTTTCAGGAAGAATTTAGAAACCAAATAAAATAAAATGATTTTTTCAGGGAGAATTTAGAAAACAAATAAAACAAAAAAAGGCTTTCTATGGCCCACTGAGTGAGAGATGACGCACACAGGAGTCAGGAGTGGCACACAAGCCCAGAGGCCAATATTTATCTCCCACTTTTTTTTTTTTGTTCCAGGGAAAATTTATAAACCCAATAAAAAAATAATAAATAGGCTTTCTATGGCCCACTATCTGAGAGACAGAGAGAGATGGCACGCTTAGGACTGGCACACAAGCCCAAAGGCCAATATTAATCTCCCTTTTTTTTTTAAGGGAGAATTTATAAAACCAAAAAAATAAAAATAAATAGGCTTTCTATGGCCCACTATTTGTGAGAGAGATAGCACGCTCAGGACTGGCACACAAGCCCAGAGGCCAATATTAATCTCCCACTTTTTTTTTTTTTCCAGGGAAAATTTATAAACCCAATAAAAAAAAAAATAAATAAATAGGCTTTCTATGGCCCACTATCTGAGAGAGAGAGATGGCACGCTTAGGACTGGCACACAAGCCCAAAGGCCAATATAAATCTCCCACTGATTGATTTATTGATTTTTTCAGGTAGAATTTAGAACCCAAATAAAGCAAAAAAAAAAAAAAAGGGCTTTCTATGGCCCACTGAGTGAGTGATGATGCACACAGGAGTCAGGAGTGGCACACAAGCCCTGAGGCCAATATTTTTCTCCCACTGATTGATGTAGTGATTTTTTCAGGTAGATTTTAGAACCAAAATCAAGCAAAAAAATAAATAGGCTTTCTATGGCCCACTGAGTGAGTGATGATGCACACAGGAGTCAAGAGTGGCACACAAGCCCTGAGGCCAATATTTTTCTCCCACTGATTGATGTAGTGATTTTTTCAGGTAGATTTTATAACCCAAATCAAGCAAAAAAATAAATAGGCTTTCTATGGCCCACTGAGTGAGAGATGACACAGACAGGGATGGCACTCTAGCAGAAATGTCAATCTTAATCTCCCACAAAAAAAAAAAAAAAAAAAAACAGGGAGTGTCCTTCAATTACTATCTCCCTGCAGTAATCTCAGCCAGGTATGGCAGGCAGCAATAAGGAGTGGACTGATGCACAAATTAAATAAAAAGTGTGTACAAACCAAAAAGATAGCTGTGCAGAAAGGAAGGAACAAGAGGATTTGTGCTTTGAAAAAAGCAGTTGGTTTGCACAGCGGCGTACACACAGCAATGCAGCTATCAGGGAGCCTTCTAGGGCAGCCCAATGAGCTACAGCGCTGAGGGGGAAAAAAAAGAAAATGTAGCTTCCACTGTCCCTGCACACCGAAGGTGGTGTTGGGCAGTGGAAATCGCTACAGCACAAGCGGTTTGGTGGTTAATGGACCCTGCCTAACGCTATCCCTGCTTCTGACGAAGCGGCAGCAACCTCTCCCTAAGCTCAGATCAGCAGCAGTAACATGGCGGTCGGCGGGAACTCCCCTTTATAGCCCCTGTGACGCCGCAGACAGCAAGCCAATCACTGCAATGCCCTTCTCTAAGATGGTGGGGACCAGGACCTATGTCATCACGCTGCCCACACTCTGCGTTTACCTTCATTGGCTGAGAAATGGCGCTTTTCGCGTCATTGAAACGCGACTTTGGCGCGAAAGTCGCGTACCGCATGGCCGACCCCGCACAGGGGTCGGATCGGGTTTCATGAAACCCGACTTTGCCAAAAGTCGGCGACTTTTGAAAATGAACGACCCGTTTCGCTCAACCCTAGGAATGAGGCATGTAGAGTCCATCCATTCACCTTTTCTGCGACACACAAAGACACAGTGGTTGGAACCAAAAGTCTCAAATTTGGGCTCATCAGACCAAAGCACAGATTTCCACTGGTCTAATGTCCATTCCTTGTGTTCTTTAGCCCAAACAAGTCTCTTCTGCTTGTTTCCTGTCCTTAGCAGTGGTTTCCTAGCAGCTATTTTACCATGAAGGCCTGCTGCACAAAGTCTCCTCTTAGCAGTTGTTGTTGAGATGTGTCTGCTGCTAGAACTCTGTGTGGCATTGACCTGGTCTGTAATCTGAGCTGCTGTTAACCTGCGATTTCTGAGACTGGTGACTCGGATAAACTTATCCTCAGAAGCAGAGGTGACTCTTGGTCTTCCTTTCCTGGGGCGGTCCTCATGTGAGCCAGTTTCTTTGTAGCGCATGATGGTTTTTGCCACTACACTTGTGGACACATTCAAAGTTTGGCCACTCGTTTTTCTTTACTTAGCTGCTTTTTTCTTGCCATAATACAAATTCTATCAGTCTATTCAGTAGGACCATCAGCTGTGTATCCACCAAACTTCTGCAGAACACAACTGATGGTCCCAACCCCATTTATAAGGCATGAAATCCCACTTATTAAACCTGAAAGGGCACACCTGTGAATTGAAGACCATTCCCGGTGACTACCATTTGAAGCTCATCAAGAGAATGCCAAGAGTGTGCAAAGCAGTCATCAAAGCAAAAGGTGGCTACTTTGAATAACCTAGAACATAAGACATAATTTTAGTTGTTTCACACTTTTTTGTTAAGTATATAATTCCACATGTGTTGTTTCATAGTTTTGATGCCGTCAGTGTGAATGCACAATTTTCATAGTCATGAAAATACAGAAAAATCTTTAAATGAGAAGGTGTGTCCAAACTTTCAGTCTGTACTGTATATATATAGAGAGAGAGAGAGAGAGAGAGAGAGTGATCATCATTGTATCATTTTTTATACAGTATATTTATATATGTATAATTTTACAATGATGATTTTAATTTGTACAACTCATTTAAAATTCCCCGTATGACCTTCTAGTGTTCCTATATGCCTCCCAGAATAGCTCTGCTTTCATTACAAAGAGTGTAGAACTGAATTTGTTGTGTTTTGCTGACAAATCAATGATGACAAATTGCAAATTCTGCTCTGTTGATGCATATGGCAGAAGATACCCCTTTGTCATATGCAACAATAAACCATTTACAGTTTCATATGACTTAGTCCTCAGCAGCATGCAACATACACAGCTCCCAGTTCTTTACTGCCTAGCAATTATAAGCTCTGTGGTGGACGCATACAGAAAAGTCGAGCTCTGCATAAAAACTTCTAACAATTATATAAAACCACACTGCAGATATACTGATGTAAATGACGGAAGATAAAATCAGTCAGGCAATGTTTTGTTCAAGATTATAAAGTATGCGGGGGCATAAAATGCGTTTCAATCATATAACTCGGAGAAGTGTGGCTTGTCAGAAGCACCCAGGCGAGGGAGGCTCCAGCATCATTGAAGATTTACACCCTGTCCCTGGTTTGGGCTCTGCACCATCTGATCCAGTCCATTGAACTCTCTGGAGCTCAACATTTGGCCTGGTGTGCTACCATGTGGTGAACTGCCTGAGCCTATTTAAGGGCTTCTAAGACACACTCGGGGCTTGGTATTGAATCTGAGACTAGATTTTCAGTTTGTGTGTGCACAGCAACCTGACAGCAGGTGGTCTCCTGTAGCCCAGCGGTTTCTAGTACCTCTACCTACTTGTCTGCAGCTTCTTGTGACTCCAGAGTTCTGTTGGCTACCTGTCCCTGGATCTTCTGGACTGCTTCTCCTTGTCCACCTGCAGTTTTCAGGATGTCTTCCTGACTGTGGGTGGCTTCCTGACATAACAATTAGGCTGTCGTCACACTATCAGTATTTGGTCAGTATTTTACCTCAGTATTTCTAAGCCAAAACCAGGAATGGAACAATTAGAGGTAAAGTATAATAGAAACAAATGCACCACTTCTGCATTTATCACCCACTCCTGGTTTTGGCTTACAAATACTGATGTAAATTACTGACCAAATACTGCTAGTGTGACGGCAGCCTTACTCCGGAGTGTTAGCTTCTACCTGTCTACGTTTTACTGGACGTTTCCAGCCTGATTGCCTGCAGTTTTCTCATGTCCACCGCCTGCCTGCAATTTACTGGACTGCACCTACCTGCCTGCGGTTTCCTGATATCTTACCTGTGATTTCCTGACATCTTCTACCTGCCTGAGGTTTCCTGCACTCAATCTGTCCACCTACAGTTTCTAGTCCCTCTACTGAACAAACTACTTCAATGACACCTGTGGCAAATGTGCCCACCTGGACCTTGGGCTTAGAGAATCCACCTGATCCAATGAGCCCCTTGAATTTCTCATAACAGAAGAGAAGCAAGTGCTGCTTGGAAATGTAGTTTTAACCCCTTAATGACCACAGAAATTTCAGTTTTTGAATTTCTGTTTTTTCCTCCCCTTCTTCCCAGAGCCATAACTTTTTTATTTTTCCATAAATATGGTCATGTGAGGGCTTGTTTTTTGCGGGAAAAGTTGTAATTCTGAACGACACTTTTGGTTTTAAAATATGGTGTTCCGGATAAATGTTAAAAAATTTCAAGGAGCAGTAAAATTGCACAAAAAGTGCAATTCTACAGTTGTTTATTTTTATCATGTTCGCTAAATCATAAATTGTCCTGCTATTATGAATTTCCAGGTCATTATGACTTCTCAAACACCAAACATGTCTAGGTTCTTTTTTATTTAAGTGGTGAAAAGAAATCCAAAATTTATTTAAAAAAAATGGTGACCAGGACCAGTTATGTGGAGCTGGAAGCACTGAGGAGCATTCGCTGTAGAGGAACTACTTATTAAAGAGATAATGTGCTGTTAATATAATTTTCTTTTCTTTCTATCTTTGTGTAATCCCCTTAGTATATAAGTCCCAGTCTGTCAGTTTAGTGTTAACACTATTCGGTTATTACAATACTTCTGGACATGTTAATATTGATTCCACTTTCATGTCTAAATGGGCCATGTTTAATATCTATTGATCATCAAGAGGTACTATAATGTATAAAAGGATCACAATTATTGAGGCTGGTGGTGATTGTAGTGTATAACTTAATTCTAGTGGAAGGAGGAAGGAGGCTGCACATAGGTATAGTAATGCCTAGGTAATGAAGTGCCCACACTATGAACTGCCGAATGATAGGACAGTAGGAAAGGTTAGAACAGACTATTGTCCCTAACGATGCTTAACTGATTAAAAATTAAGACCTAAATCATAGAAAATGATGAATAAAAATTATATAAAAACTAAAACTTAAAACTAATACAATTGAAAAGTATTAACCTTTTCATTTTTTTTCCTCCTGTTTAATAACTTTCTTCAATTTTTATACGCATCCTCATTTTTATTTTGTAATTCTTAAGCACAGTACATTGTATATTAAAATCTGATACTTTAAAAGGAATCTGTCATCTGGTTTTTGTTACCCCTTCTGAAAGCAAGGTAATGTAACGATCTAGTTAAGTGTGACAACGACCAACGATCAGACCCCTGCTGGGAGATCGTTGGTCGTTGGGGAATGATCAGGACCATTTTTTGGTCGCTCATCACCCGCTGTCATCGCTGGATCGGCGTGTGTGACGCCGATCCAGCGATGTGTTCACTTGTAACCAGGGTAAATATCGGGTTACTAAGCGCAGGGCCGCGCTTAGTAACCCGATATTTACCCTGGTTACCATTGTAAAAGTTAAAAAAAAACAGTACATACTCACATTCTGATGTCTGTCACGTCCCTCGGCATCCACAGAGTTAAAACTGTTTTCGGCAGGAGCGCTGCTAATGCATGCGCTGCTGCCGACAACTTCCCTACACTGACTGTGTCAGCGCCGGCCGTAAAGCAGAGCAGAGCGGTGACGTCACTGCTGTTGCTGCCGGCGCTGACAGTCAGTGCAGGGAAGCTCTCGGCCGGAGCGCGTGCATTAGCAGCGCTCCTGCCGAAAACAGTTTTAACCCTGTGGACGCCGGGGGACGTGACAGACATCAGAATGTGAGTATGTACTGTTTTTTTTTTTTCTACTTTTACAATGGTAACCAGGGTAAATATTGGGTTACTAAGCGCGGCCCTGCACTTAGTAACCCAATGTTTACCCTGGTTACCCGGGTGCTGCAGGGGGACTTCGGCATCGTTGAAGACAGTTTCAACGATGCCGAAGTCGTTCCCCTGATCGTTGGTCGCTGGAGAGAGCTGTCTGTGTGACAGCTCCCCAGCGACCACACAACTTACCAACGATCACGGCCAGGTCGTATCGCTGGTCGTGATCGTTGGTAAGTCGCTTAGTGTGACTAAAGCTTTAGACTAGGTGCAGTACACTTTATAAAAAAAACTGCTTTATCTGCTGCAGAGCTAGCAATTCTCTGAATACAGAACTCTGTATAAACGCATACCACTGATTGGCATCTTTTTGTGTACACTATGCTTAGGTAGAAAGCTGCCAATCTGTGGTGTGTCATAGTTGGACTTCCTGTCAGCAAGCCAAGTAGTCCTCTAGTGATAATCTCCTTCTGATAAAATGATGATTTAAATAATCTACACTAAGCAGACCAGTAAGTGATATATCACTTGAATCTGGATCTCTGCCCCTACATTATACTGCTTTCCATTAAAAAGCCTAAATATTTCCACAGAATATACTGTAAGTTATAACTTGTCCACTTTTCTTATTTATTGTTTATTGGATGTGTAGACAGTTTTGCTGCCCTTTGAAATCTGGGTCATTCTGCACTGTCAGTTTGTTGAATGACAGCTCAGTCATCCAATCTAGTGCAGGGGCGTGTCTAGCTTTCAGTATTGTGATAGACAGCTCAGTCATCCAATCTAGTGCAGGGGCGTGTCTAGCTTTCAGTATTGTGATAGACAGCTCAGTCATCCAATCTAGTGCAGGGGCGTGTCTAGCTTTCAGTATTGTGATAGACAGCTCAGTCATCCAATCTAGTGCAGGGTCAGGCGGAGTTGTCAGTATTTTGATTGGCAACTCAACTGTTCAATCTGAGATTGGGAGGTGCTGAGCTTTCTTCAGGTATTCTCTGTTCTGAGTTATTACCCAGATTTCAGCTTAGTGGTGTGTTTGCTCTGAACTCTGATATTTTAATCTTTGTTGAAAGAACTTGTATTTGCCTTTTGACTAACTGTTCGTGTTACCCTTTTTTTCTTGATGCACTCTGACCTTGGAAATCTGACCCTAGACTTTGACCTGACTATGCCTTTGCCTTACCCCTCTCTTTATAATGCACCCTCCCGGCTCTTGACCTTGGATTTCTTGACTTCCCCAACATACGAGTTGTCCGTGAAAAGTGACTCAGTGTCACATTTGACTCCTGAAGTTCATTTGGTACTAGTGAGTATATTGCATGTAATGTTCAGAAAAAATAATTGGTAAGTGCTGGTCAAATTGGTGTTACTGGGTATACGAATTGTTTAGGGTATAGTATACAAAGGGGCAAGTGTGAAATTGAGCTATGCTTAAGTTCAATTTCATATTGAAATAATATTAATTGACAGTACTATTCCAAAAAAAGTATCATTCATTATTATGGTACCATTTTACTCTACTCCCCAGAGCAACTAGTCAGATAGTTAGTTCAATAAATAATGGAGAATTGAATTAACTAGCAAATGTCATCCACATTAGTTTTACCCTGATGAAAGCAAACACAGAACATTTATCTCTTCTATGTAATTACATTTTGCATACAGTTGAAGAAATTTTCTAAAGTCAGATACTGAAATAATTTATACATTTAATTTTCAAGATCATTATAGTTATGACTCTAAATCTGTAGTCATACATTTTCTATCCTCAGAGAATGGTATTTTAACCCTTTAACCCCCGAGCCATTTTTAACTTTTGCTTTTTTTTTTTTGCTCCACTTCTTCCCAGAGCCATAACTTTTTTTATTTTTCTGTTGATATGGCCATCTGAGGGCTTGTTTTTTGCAGGACAAGTTGTACTTTTGAACGACACCATTGGTTTTAAGATATCGTGTGCAGGGAAATGCAATTCCACAGTTTTTTTTTTTGTTTTACTATGTTCATTGAATGCTAATACTGACCAGCCAGTATGATTCTCCAGGTCATTAAGGGTATGTGCACACGTCCGGATTTTTAGCGTTTTGTTTTTGCGGAATTTCGCTATAAAAACGCTATAAATCCGCATAAAAAAACGCTAAAATTATGCATTCTATCATTTAGAATGCATTCCGCATTTTTTGTGCAGATGTATGCGTTTTTTTCCGCAAAAAAAACGCAATCCGCAAAAAGAATGGACATGCTCATTTTTTGCGGATTTAATAGCAAAACTGACATTCAGGAAAAAAAAAAATCAGCAAAAAATCAGCGCAAAAAACGCGCAAATTCCGCGAGAAATCCGCGCTGAAAAAAACGCAAATTTCTGGCAGAATTCTCAGGATTTTGTCAGGAAAAAAACCTGACGTGTGCACATAGCCTAAGAGCTCACAGACACCAAACATGTGTAGGTCCTTTTTAATTTAAGTGGTACAAAAAATCCAAACTTTGATTTAAAAAAGCTCCATTTTCCAAGACCTGTAGTGTGTTCATTTTTTGTGATCTGGGGCTGGTTGAGGGATTATATTTTGCGCGCCAAACTGACGTTTTTTTAAATTCAATTTTGGGATAGATACAATCTTTTGATCTCCCATGATTGCATTTTAATGCAATGTAGCGAAGGCTAAAAAAACGGAATTCTGGCATTTTGAATCTTTTTCTCGTTACGCCATTTAGCAATTGGGCTTTTTTTTATAGTGATAGATTGGGCGATTATGTATGTGGCGATACCACATATGTGTATATTTGATTGTTTTTATTGTTTTATTTTGAATAGGGTTAAAGGGGGGTGATTTGAACTTTTATTTTTTTAAATATTTTTTTAAACTTTTTTTTACTTTTTACATGCTTCAATAGTTTCTATGGGAGACTAGAAGTTGCAGTTTTTGATCGCCTCTGCTATACACAGGCAATTATCAGATTGCCTGTGTAGCAGAAATGTTCAATTGCTATGAGCGCTGACCAAGGGGCGGCGCTCAGAGGAATCTGTCAATGACAACCACAAAGGTCTGCTGCAGACCTCTGGTTGTCATGCCGACCTATCGGTTTGCAGCTGTCATGTGGCGGGGCCACCAATGGCTGGGACTAGTGACACTCTACCTGTAAGCACGAGTTAAATGCTGCTGTCAGAGATTGACAGTGGCATTTAACTAGTTAACAGCTTTGTGTGGATCGCGATTCCACCAGTAGCTGTTGCAGGCGCATGTGAGCTGTATACAGGGTGGGTCATTTCTATGGCTACACCTAAATAAAATAGGAATGGTTGGTGATATCAACTTCCTGTTTGTGGCATATTAGTATATGGGAGTGGAAAAACTTTTCAAGATGGGTGGTGACTATGGCGGTCATTTTGAAGTTGGCTATTTTGGATACAACTTTATTTTTTCCAATGGGAAGAGGGTCATGGGACACATCAAACTTATTGAGAATTTCACAAGAAAAACAATGGTGTGCTTGGTTTTAACGTAACGTTATTCTTTCATGAGTTATTTACAAGTTTATGACCACTTATGAAATGTGTTGAAAGTACTGCCCATTGTGTTGAATTGTCAATGCAACCCTCTTCTCCCACTCTTAACACACTGATAGCAACACGGCAGAAGAAATACTAGCACAGGCTTCCAGTATCCATTGTTTCAGATGCTGCACATCTCATATCTTCACAGCATAGACAATTGCCTTCAGATGACCCCAAATATAAAAGTCTAAAGGGGTCAGATTGGGAGACATTGGTGGCCATTCAACTGGCCCATGACGACCAATCCACTTTCCAGGAAACTGTTCATATAGGAATGCTTGGACCTGACACCCTTATTATGGTGCACACCCATAATATGGTGCACCTCTGGTTCTCATGCTGACCCATCGGTGACCCGCGATCACATGACGGGGTCACCAATGGGCAGGATTTTTGGCACGAACAGCTGCGTGTGGATCATGATTCCACTCGCAGCTGTTCTGGGCACATGTCAGCTGTCCAAAACAGCAGACATGTGCCAGAAAAATGTGGGATCAGCGCCGAGCCCAGATCAATGGGGGCGACACGACATGTGCAGTACATGAACGACACATGTTGTGAAGGGGTTAGTATCTCTTCTAGCCCAAAGGTATAGAATGAGAAAAGTAGGGGTCTCAGAATTGAGCCTTGAGGGAGGCCAATAGATAGAGGGTGGATGAGGAGGGAAGAGATCAATGTCCTTGACACCAAGGGAAGAGAGGATTTGTAATAGGAGGAAGTGGTCGACTATGTTGAAGGCAGAGAACAGGTCTAGATGGAGTAGTATAGAGAACTAGATTGTGGCCCGATTCTAACGCATCGGGTATTCTAGAATATGCATTTCCCCATAGTATAAGGACAATGATGATTCCAGAATTCGCGGCAGACTGTGCCCGTCGCTGATTGGTCAAGGCAACCTTTATGACATCATCGTCGCCATGGCAACCATTATGACATCTACGTCGATACTGTGCCCGTCGCTGAATCAGAAACATGGGATTTCTACATCCTTTATGACATCATCGTCGCTGTGCCCGTCGCTGATTGGTCGAGGCCTGGCGGCCTCGACCAATCAGAGACACGGGATGTCTACGTCCTTTATGACATCATCGTCACTGTGCCCATCGCTGATTGGTCGAGGCCTGGCGGCCTCGACCAATCAGAGACGCGGGATTTCTACGTCGATACTGTGCCCGTCGCTGATTGGTCGAGGCCTGGCGGCCTCGACCAATCAGAGATGCGGGATTTCCAGGACAGACAGACAGACAGAAAGACAGACAGACAGACGGAAAAACCCTTAGGCAATTATATATATAGATTGTCTGTTAGCTATGGCAATAAATACATTTTTAGTAATTGTGCCAGGTGGTGATGGCGAACTCAGTCGAGGGGTTCAAGAAAGGCCTGGATGTCTTCCTGGAGCAGAACAATATTGTATCATACAATTATTAGGTTCTGTAGAAGGACGTAGATCTGGGGATTTATTATGATGGAATATAGGCTGAACTGGATGGACAAATGTCTTTTTTCGGCCTTACTAACTATGTTACTATGTTACTATGTTACCTTTAGTGGAGTAATGGGGATGGAAGCCAGACTGTAGGTTGTCAAAGAGTGAGTTAGATGAGAGGTGGAAGGAAAGTTCAGTGTGGACATGTTGTTCACGGAGTTTCAAGCAGCAATATGGGACTTTAATCAAGGTATTAGGTTTTGAAGCTAGAAAAAATAAACAGATTCAGGTATAACCTCTTTAAATGTAATTTTATAAACATTTTACCGTATATACTCGAGCATAAGCCGAGATTTTCAGCCAAAAAAAATGGGCTGAAAGTGCCCCTCTCGGCTTATACTCAAGTCTTGGTCGGTGGCGGGTGAGGGGGAGAGACGACTATCAAATATTCACCTGCTCCCGGTGCTCCTCACATGGTCCCTGCATGTCCCATGGTCTTCAGGTGCGGTAGCTTCTTCCCCTGTTCAGTGGTCACTGGTACTGCTCATTAAAGTAATGAATATGGACTCCACTCCCATAGGGGGGGAGCCGCATTTTCATTACTGTATTGAGTGGTACCATGTGACCGCTCTCTATAGGAAGAAGCTGCCGTGCCCGGAGACCATGGGACATGCAGGAACCGCATCAGGAGCACCGGGAGCAGGTGAGAATTTCATATTCACCCTTCCGCATTCCACCGATGCTCCGTCTTCCGCATCCTCTGCACTGACTGTTCAGGTCAGAAGGCGCGATTACATATTAGTGGGCTGAACAGTTATTGAGGAGAGACGGGACGCTAAGGAGCAGCGGGCAGAGACGAGAGGTGAGTATGTCATTTTTTTTAGTGCAGCAGCAGCAGCATTACATGTGGCACAATGTTATATGGGGCATCTATGGGGCCATAATGAACTGCATGGAGCATTATATGGGGCATCTATGGGGCCATAAATAACTGCATGGAGCATTATATGGGCATCTATGGGGCCATAAAGAACTGCATGGAGCATTATATGGGGCATCTATGGGGTGTTATGAAAGGTAATTCAGTACCACAATGGACATAGAGGTCAGCGCACATACAGTGACCTGGCAATAACCCAAAAAACAAGAACGAGCTCTGAGACGTGGGAACTCTGTTGACCGCAATCCCTAATCCTCTCCAACCACACTAAAGGCAGCCGTGGATTGCGCCTAACGCTCCCTATGCAACTCGGCACGGCCTGAGAAACTAGCTAGCCTGAAGATAGAAAATAAGCCTACCTTGCCTCAGAGAAATATCCCCAAAGGAAAAGGCAGCCCCCCACATATAATGACTGTGAGTTAAGATGAAAAGTCAAACGTAGAGATGAAATAGATTTAGCAAAGCGAGGCCCAACTTTCTGAACAGAGCGAGGATAGGAAAGGTAACTTTGCGGTCAACACAAAACCCTACAAAAACCACGCAAAGGGGGCAAAAAGACCCTCCGTACCGAACTAACGGCACGGAGGTACACCCTCTGCGTCCCAGAGCTTCCAGCAAGCAGGAAAAAACAAATAGACAAGCTGGACAGAAAAAAACAGCAAACAAATAGCAAAGAATAACTTAGCTATGCAGAGCAGCAGGCCACAGGAATGATCCAGGAGGAGACAGGTCCAATACTAGAACATTGACTGGAGGCCAGGATCAAAGCACTAGGTGGAGTTAAATAGAGCAGCACCTAACGACTTCACCACATCACCTGAGGAAGGAAACTCAGAAGCCGCAGTACCACTTTCCTCCACCAACGGAAGCTCACAGAGAGAATCAGCCGAAGTACCACTCGTGACCACAAGAGGGAGCTCTGCCACAGAATTCACAACAGTACCCCCCCTTGCGGAGGGGTCACCGAACCCTCACCAGAGCTCCCAGGACGACCAGGATGAGCCATATGAAAGGCACGAACAAGATCGGGAGCATGGACATCAGAGGCAAAGACCCAGGAATTATCTTCCTGAGCATAACCCTTCCACTTAACCAGATACTGGAGTTTCCGTCTAGAAACACGAGAATCCAAAATCTTCTCCACAATATACTCCAACTCCCCCTCCACCAAAACCGGGGCAGGAGGATCAACAGATGGAACCACGGGTGCCACGTATCTCCGCAACAATGACCTATGGAATACGTTATGTATGGAAAAAGAATCTGGAAGGGTCAGTCAAAAAGACACAGGATTAAGAACCTCAGAAATCCTATACGGACCAATAAAACGAGGTTTAAACTTAGGAGAGGAGGGACCCACACAGCGTCTGCAATTAGCGAAACGTTGAGCCTTCTCCTGGGACAAGGTCAAATTGTCCACTACATGAGTCCAAATCTGCTGCAACCTGTCCACCACAGTATCCACACCAGGACAGTCCGAAGACTCAACCTGCCCTGAAGAGAAACGAGGATGGAACCCAGAGGGCGAACTCAGCCAAAGGCAAAAAGGACACCCAGTCATCCTGATCAGCAGAAACAAAGCATCTCAGATATGTTTCCAAGGTCTGATTGGTTCGTTCGGTCTGGCCATTAGTCTGAGGATGGAAAGCCGAGGAAAAAGACAAGTCAATGCCCATCCTACCACAAAAGGCTCGCCAAAACCTCGAAACAAACTGGGAACCTCTGTCAGAAACGATATTCTCTGGAATGCTATGTAAACGAACCACATGCTGGAAAAACAATGGCACCAAATCAGAGGAGGAAGGCAATTTAGACAAGGGTACCAAATGGACCATCTTAGAGAAGCGATCACAGACCACCCAAATGACTGACATCTTTTGAGAGACGGGAAGATCTGAAATAAAATCCATAGAGATATGTGTCCAAGGTCTCTTCGGGACCGGCAAGGGCAAAAGCAACCCACTGGCACAAGAACAGCAGGGCTTAGCCCGAGCACAAATCCCACAGGACTGCACAAAAGCATGCACATCCCACGACAGAGATGGCCACCAGAAGGATCTAGCCACTAACTCTCTGGTACCAAAGATTCCAGGATGACCAGCCAACACCGAACAATGAACCTCAGAGATAACTCTATTCGTCCACCTATCAGGGACAAACAGTTTCTCCGCTGGGCAACGATCAGGTTTATCAGTCTGAAATTTTTGCAGCACCCGCCGCAAATCAGGGGAGATGGCAGACACAATTACTCCCTCTTTGAGGATACCCGCCGGCTCAGATACACCCGGAGAGTCGGGCACAAAACTCCTAGACAGAGCATCCGCCTTCACATTTTTAGAGCCCGGAAGATATGAAATCACAAAGTCAAAACGGGCAAAAAACAACGACCAACGAGCTTGTCTTAGGATTCAACCGCTTGGCGGACTCGAGATAAGTCAAGTTCTTATGATCAGTCAAGACCACCACGCGATGCTTAGCTCCTTCAAGCCAATGACGCCACTCCTTGAATGCCCACTTCATGGCCAGCAACTCTCGATTGCCCACATCATAATTTCGCTCAGCAGGCGAAAACTTCCTGGAAAAGAAGGCGCATGGTTTCATCACCGAGCAATCAGAACTTCTCTGCGACAAAACAGCCCCTGCTCCAATATCAGAAGCATCAACCTCGACCTGGAACGGAAGCGAAACATCTGGTTGACACAACACAGGGGCAGAAGAAAAACGACGCTTCAACTCTTGAAAAGCTTCCACAGCAGCAGAAGACCAATTGACCACATCAACACCTTTCTTGGTCAAATCGGTCAATGGTTTAGCAATACTAGAAAAATTGCAGATGAAGCGACGATAAAAATTAGCAAAGCCCAGGAACTTTTGCAGACTTTTCAAAGATGTCGGCTGAGTCCAATTATGGATGGCTTGGACCTTAACAGGGTCCATCTCAATAGTAGAAGGGGAAAAGATGAACCCCAAAAATGAAACCTTCAGGACACCAAAGAGACACTTTGATCCCTTCACAAACAAAGAATTAGCACGCAGGACCTGAAACACCGTTCTGACCTGCTTCACATGAGACTCCCAATCATCCGAGAAGATCAAAATGTCATCTAAGTACACAATCAGGAATTTATCCAGGTACTCTCGGAAGATGTCATGCATAAAGGACTGAAACACTGATGGAGCATTGGCAAGTCCGAATGGCATTACTAGATACTCAAAATGGCCCTCGGGCGTATTAAATGCAGTTTTCCACTCATCGCCTCGCTTAATACGCACAAGATTATACGCACCACGAAGATCTATCTTGGTGAACCAACTAGCCCCCTTAATGCGAGCAAACAAATCAGATAATAATGGCAAAGGGTACTGAAATTTAACCGTGATCTTATTTAGAAGGCGGTAATCTATACAAGGTCTCAGTGAACCATCCTTCTTGGCTACAAAAAAGAACCCTGCTCCTAATGGCGACGATGACGGGCGAATATGCCCCTTCTCCAAAGACTCCTTCACATAACTCCGCATAGCGGCGTGCTCAGGCACAGATAAATTAAACAGTCGACCTTTTGGGAATTTACTACCAGGAATCAAATCGATAGCACAATCACAATCCATATGCGGAGGTAGGGTATCGGACTTGGGCTCATCAAATAAATCCCGGTAATCAGACAAGAACTCAGGAACCTCAGAAGGGGTGGATGACGAAATAGTCAGAAATGGGACATCACCATGTACCCCCTGACAACCCCACCCGGACACAGACATGGATTTCCAATCTAATACTGGATTATGGACTTGTAGCCATGGCAACCCCAACACGACCACATCATGCAGATTATGCAACACCAGAAAGCGAATAACCTCCTGATGTGCAGGAGCCATGCACATGGTCAGCTGGGTCCAGTACTGAGGCTTATTCTTGGCCAAAGGCGTAGCATCAATTCCTCTCAATGGAATAGGACACTGCAAGGGCTCCAAGAAAAACCCACAACGCCTAGCATACTCCAAGTCCATCAAATTCAGAGCAGCGCCTGAGTCCAAAATTGCCATGACAGAATACGATGACAAAGAGCAGATCAAGGTAACGGACAGAAGAAATTTTGACTGTACCGTACCAATTGTGGCAGACCTAGCGAACCGCTTAGTGCGCTTAGGACAAACAGAGATAGCATGAGTGGAATCACCACAGTAGAAACACAGCCCATTCAGACGTCTGTGTTCTTGCCGTTCAACTCTGGTCAAAGTCCTATCGCACTGCATAGGCACAGGTTTAAGCTCAAGTAATACCGCCAAATGGTGCACAGATTTATGCTCGCGCAAGCGTCGACCGATCTGAATGGCCAAAGACATAGACTCATTCAGACCAGCAGGCATAGGAAATCCCACCATGACATCCTTAAGGGCTTCAGAGAGACCTCTTCTGAAAATAGCCGCGAGCGCACCTTCATTCCACTGAGTGAGTACAGACCACTTTCTAAATTTCTGACAATATACCTCTATCTCATCCTGACCCTGACACAGAGCCAGCAAATTCTTCTCTGCCTGATCCACTGAATTAGGCTCATCGTATAGCAATCCGAGCGCCAGGAAAAACGCATCAATATTACTTAATGCAGGATCCCCTGGCGCAAGGGAAAATGCCCGGTCCTGAGGATCGCCACGCAAAAAAGAAATAACAATTCTCACTTGTTGAACTGGATCACCAGAGGAGCGAGGTTTCAAGGCCAGAAACAGTTTGCAATTATTTTTGAAATTCACAAACTTGGCTCTATCACCATAAAACAAATCAGGAATAGGAATTCTTGGTTCTAACATAGGCTTCTGAACCACCAAATCTTGAATCTTTTGTACATTTATAACGAGATTATCCAATGAAGAGCACAGACCCTGAATATCCATGTCCACACCTGTGTCCTGAACTACCCAAATGTCTAGGGGAAAAAAAGGCAAAACACAGTGCAAAGAAAAAAAAATGGTCTCAGAACTTCTTTTTTCCCTCTATTGAGAATCATTAGTACTTTTGGCCTTCAGTACTGTTATGAAAGGTAATTCAGTACCACAATGGACATAGAGGTCAGCGCACATACAGTGACCTGGCAATAACCCAAAAAACAAGAACGAGCTCTGAGACGTGGGAACTCTGTTGACCGCAATCCCTAATCCTCTCCAACCACACTAAAGGCAGCCGTGGATTGCGCCTAACGCTCCCTATGCAACTCGGCACGGCCTGAGAAACTAGCTAGCCTGAAGATAGAAAATAAGCCTACCTTGCCTCAGAGAAATATCCCCAAAGGAAAAGGCAGCCCCCCACATATAATGACTGTGAGTTAAGATGAAAAGACAAACGTAGAGATGAAATAGATTTAGCAAAGCGAGGCCCAACTTTCTGAACAGAGCGAGGATAGGAAAGGCAACTTTGCGGTCAACACAAAACCCTACAAAAACGCGCAAAGGGGGCAAAAAGACCCTCCGTACCGAACTAACGGCACGGAGGTACACCCTCTGCGTCCCAGAGCTTCCAGCAAGCAGGAAAAAACAAATAGACAAGCTGGACAGAAAAAAACAGCAAACAAATAGCAAAGAATAACTTAGCTATGCAGAGCAGCAGGCCACAGGAATGATCCAGGAGGAGACAGGTCCAATACTAGAACATTGACTGGAGGCCAGGATCAAAGCACTAGGTGGAGTTAAATAGAGCAGCACCTAACGACTTCACCACATCACCTGAGGAAGGAAACTCAGAAGCCGCAGTACCACTTTCCTCCACCAACGGAAGCTCACAGAGAGAATCAGCCGAAGTACCACTCGTGACCACAAGAGGGAGCTCTGCCACAGAATTCACAACAATGGGGCCATAAAGAGCTGCATGGAGCATTATATGGGGCATATTTGTATATAGAGCATCTTATGGGGCCATAAAGATCTGTATGGAGCATTATATGGGGCTACTGATTCAATATGGATATTCAAAAACACTTAACCTACTGATGTCTCAATTAATTTTACTTTTATTGGTACCTATTTTTATTTTTTACATTTACCGGTAGCTGCATTTTCCACCCTAGGCTTATACTCGAGTCAATAAGTTTTCCCAGTTTTGTGTTGCAAAATTAGGGGGTCAGCTTATACTCGGGTCGGCTTATACTTGAGTATATACGGTAATTTAATTTTACAGGTTGTGAATTGCAGTACATTTAACACATTTTCTCCAATGTTGAAGAATTTTGAAAATCTTCCAGATGTTGGTCCAACATATGCACAGAGCATGTGCTGTGTTTGCCTAAGATATTGTCCAGTGATGATTATTAAGATTTAACTGAACTGTTATGGATGTGATTGTCAATACATTGCCATCTGACTCAATTAGTAACTGTCAGAATTGTGTATACAGCTCTGTACAACAATACAATCTTTAGCTCTAGATCAATGAAGCATAATACAAATTATTTCTAAACTACTCAAAGTTCTATGTCAAATAAAAAGCTTTGAAATTATGTTCCTATATTTTATAACTACATTTTTCTTTAGCTGGGTTGAAATTCAGTGTAACATTTCTCAAGCTTGTCAAGAACATTTTTTTCTCCATGTGATAGATTAAGCATTTAAAGAGTAAGAATGAGCAAAATATCTTATTTTTTTATCTTGGGGTTTACAGATCACTCACTCAATGCACAATAATTCATATTTACCTTGAATCATTACAATGATAAAATTAATGAAATTTGTCTATATGAACATATAGAAACTATTTTCTAAGCTCATAAAAATTGCTATGGTATATACGAAAAGGGTCATATTTATTCCACAGCTTCAGTAGGAATCCCATTAGGCTACTTGTAATTAGTGACATATACTTACTTAGATTTGTATTCAAACAAATCCACTATAAGATGTAGATCTGCAGTCGCTTTCTTCATTACATCTAGTGTACATAGCTCTTAAAAGGCTCATGTTCTGGAGTTTACAATGAAACATAATTAGAGCGAGCTTAATTTAGAATAAATTAACAGTTGGCCCCCAAGAGAGTTCTCTTTTAAGGACATGCTAATTGTTAGATATTGTCTTGGGAATCTTCTAATCTGCTTCAATCCTTTTCTTTTTTAGGCCAACAAAATAATAAGGCAAAGATTAGAAACAGACAATTACCTGCAAAGGAAAAGCAGATTACATTCAAAAATGTTCAAAGAAGTACAAGCAATGGATTTTTTTTAAGGCAAAGCATTTTTCATTTCTAAGCCTTAAAATAAGAAAGTTTAGGTATTATTTTACTGATTTATAAAATTAAAGTTGGCAAAATGCTACAATAAGTAGCCCACAGAACAAAAGTCAAAATGAGCAAAACAAAATACCAAGGCCATGAGAGGCTTCAGCCTCGCTCCCGAAATAAATGCATAAATGCAAAGTGAACATCAACTGGTGAAATACTCCTAAGAAAATATATCAACACAAGAAAAGTGGAGTACAAATGCCACTAAAAGGATAATAAAATCCAAAAAATCATTTATTAAAGCAGAATTACATACACATAATACAAGCCAAATGTATTGGCATCAGCAGAAGGGAATAAATGCGGAGACATGCTGATACAGCAGAGGAGAAACCAGGAACAATATAGGTAGCCAGGGGAGAGTCAGATCATAATTCATATATATATGGTTATAGAAAAATACAAACAATGAAAAATGCAGAGAGAGCAAAATATAAAAACCTCCGAACTCATAAGCACCCCACGGTTAATACTGCTCATCCATTGTTGCTTGCATTGACCACGTGTCTCCCTGCTGGCCCCTTGAAGTGCATTTCATGTAGATGCTTCTTCAAGAATGGGAGTGTCTTGTGCCATATCCCGGGGGTTTAAGTAGGTCAACTCCTAACTGCCGGTCCATGTGGCTCATGTGTCCCGGACATAGTGCACCGGAAAACCCTCCTTTCCCCGTGACCGTCAGAGCGATGTGCCCATGCAGGCAAAAGTTCACCCAGTGATGTGAGTAGACATGCGCACATCGCATCACATATGATAGCTGCAGGCAAAGACTAGTGGTGCAGAAGTCAAGGCACGCATGCGCACTGCGGAGGCCATCTTTAAGAAGATCAAGGCGGCAGCCATAACATGGTAGACCAAGGGAAATTAAAAACCCAATATTTAAAATAAAACATTAATACTTTAAATGTGTGTGTGTGGATAAGAATGTCCACACAAGGTGGAAAAAGTGAATATTATAAGGAGGGGGAATATAAGCCCAGATAATTACAGGAATAATTGTGAGTAGAATATTTAAAGTGACAATCTGCAAAGAAAAAAAGACAATAAAGCATGAAAATATGTGACAACATCACAATGTGTAATTACATATACATAACCGCAATATAAAATACAGGGTATAAAATCCCTCTTGATCATCCCAGCAAAGCTGAATCCTGGTCTTCGTCAATCATGTCACAAAGAGAAGACATCTTCAGAAGGCATGCACCAATCCAAGAAATATGAACCAGCATATTGTGGCTAAAAACAAAAACTGAGAAATAACACAAAAATTAAAAACATAAAAATAAGGTGGAAAAAACTCCAGCACATCCATAATGTATGCATAAAAGAGAATCAGGAAAGCTGCCGCACAGCAGACGAGACAAGGGGAACAGGTCAAATATAGTGCACAAAGTCCATTCCAAGACAGAGTCACAAGAAGGGAACAAAAGTCAACTTCTCATTTAATCCCTTCAGGGTCATGGTGTCAAGGGTGACAATCCAACTGCACTTGCGTTGTGCTAAAATTTGATTTAGATTGCCACCCCTGACACCACCATGGATCCTATCAATACCCCTCACCTTCAAACCGCCGGGATCAGAGCCGTGAAGAAGCCTGAAATGTCTCAGTAATAGTGTTGAGCGATACCGTCCGATACTTGAAAGTATCGGTATCGGATAGTATCGGCCGATACCCGAAAAATATCGGATATCGCCGATACCGATATCCGATACCAATACAAGTCAATGGGACATCAAGTATCGGAAGGTATCCTCATGGATCCCAGGGTCTGAAGGAGAGGAAACTCTCCTTCAGGCCCTGGGATCCATATTAAAGTGTAAAATAAAGAATTAAAATAAAAAATATTGTTATATTCACCTCTCCGGCGGCCCCTGGACATCAGCGGGAGGATCCGGCGTCCGGCACGGCTTCTTTCTTCAAAATGCGCGCCTTCAGGACCTGTGGAATGACGTCCCGGCTTCTGATTGGTCGCGTGCCGCCCATGTGACCGCCACGCGACCAATCAGAAGCCGCGACGTCATTCCTCAGGTCCTAGAAGGCGCTCATTCTAGGACTTTAGCTGAGGAATGACGTCGCGGCTTCTGATTGGTCGCGTGGCGGTCACATGGGCGGCACGCGACCAATCAGAAGCCGGGACGTCATTCCACAGGTCCTGAAGGCGCGCATTTTGAAGAAAGAAGCCGTGCCGGACGCCGGATCCTCCCGCTGATGTCCAGGGGCCGCCGGAGAGGTGAATATAACAATATTTTTTATTTTAATTCTTTATTTTACACTTCCGATACCGATACCCGATATCACAAAAATATCGGATCTCGGTATCGGAATTCCGATACCGCAAGTATCGGCCGATACCCGATACTTGCGGTATCGGAATGCTCAACACTACTCAGTAATGTTTTTAATGATGATATATCTTCAACATCCCTGGTGGCAAAAAATATCCCGCACATGTTCGCGTGTCCTCACCTTTAGCTCCCTAGACGCGAGACCCCGATAGATAAGGAAGTGCAGGCAGGTCGCATAATAAATTACATGTGTGATGTTACTCAAAACGTATCATAAAATCGTGACTCTCATACTCCATGCTCCCATCTGAGGATTTGAAGGTCCCACATCTAAGGATACTAGGACACACGACTAGTGTTGAGCATTCCGATACCGCAAGTATCGGGTATCGGCCGATACTTGCGGTATCGGAATTCCGATACCGAGATCCGATATTTTTGTGATATCGGGTATCGGTATCGGAAGTGTAAAATAAAGAATTAAAATAAAAAATATTGTTATATTCACCTCTCCGGCGGCCCCTGGACATCAGCGGGAGGATCCGGCGTCCGGCACGGCTTCTTTCTTCAAAATGCGCGCCTTCAGGACCTGTGGAATGACGTCCCGGCTTCTGATTGGTCGCGTGCCGCCCATGTGACCGCCACGCGACCAATCAGAAGCCGCGACGTCATTCCTCAGCTAAAGTCCTAGAATGAGCGCCTTCTAGGACCTGAGGAATGACGTCGCGGCTTCTGATTGGTCGCGTGGCGGTCACATGGGCGGCACGCGACCAATCAGAAGCCGGGACGTCATTCCACAGGTCCTGAAGGCGCGCATTTTGAAGAAAGAAGCCGTGCCGGACGCCGGATCCTCCCGCTGATGTCCAGGGGCCGCCGGAGAGGTGAATATAACAATATTTTTTATTTTAATTCTTTATTTTACACTTTAATATGGATCCCAGGGCCTGAAGGAGAGTTTCCTCTCCTTCAGACCCTGGGATCCATGAGGATACCTTCCGATACTTGATGTCCCATTGACTTGTATTGGTATCGGATATCGGTATCGGCGATATCCGATATTTTTCGGGTATCGGCCGATACTATCCGATACCGATACTTTCAAGTATCGGACGGTATCGCTCAACACTACACACGACACAAAAGCCACAAGGGAAACAACCAACATTTGGAATCCAAAGATTGAAGATAGTCTTTGGTTTTGCCACGTAGTGGCTTCTGACAAGATAATCACTCAGATTTTCCCCCCTTCGCTGTGTCATACATAGTTGCGGGGATAAATATGCCGCCAGGACTCCATCAGTATGTAAGACAGACAAGTGTTTGGACAGGATCTCACGGATCCGATCCCAACGGCAATTGGAGGTGGAGATAAACCTAATTTCACTGGATCCCTCTTGATGATGTCTCTTGGGAACAAGTAAATCTTCCCTTCTCGCTAATCTGGCCAGTCTATATCCTTCCTTGATGCACCAATGACTATACCCTCTCCCTAAAACAGTCAAAGGATGACAGACTGTCATTCTAAACAAGCCGCTGTTGAGCAGACCCACCTATTTAAAAATAGGCCAACTGAGATGGCTTTGATGATAGAACGATTGTGTGCTGAGGAAGCATGTAGCAGGGAAATAACCGCAATTTCCTTACGATTTAAATATTTTTCAATATGTCCATCCTCTGCAACACACAAAGTTAAATCAAGGATATCAATGTGGTGTGAATGGTATTTAACCCCTTATCCCCCAGAGCTTTTTTCTGTTTTGCATTTTTGATTTTTGCTCCCTTCCTTTCCAGAGCCATAACTTTATTTTTCCATCAATATGGCCATGTGAAGGCTTATTTTTTGCTGGATGAGTTGTACTTTTGAACGACACCATTGGTTTTGCCATGCCGTGTACTAGAAAACGGGAAAAAAATCCAAGTGCGGTGAAATTGCAAAAAAAGTGCAATTCCACACTTGTTTTTCGCTTGGCTTTTTTGCTTGGTTCACTAAATGCTACAACTGACCTGCCATTATGATTCTCCAGGTCATTACGAGTTCATAGACACCAAACATGTCTAGGTTATATTTTATCTAAGTGGTGAAAAAAAATTCCAAACTTTGCCAAAAAGATGCAATTTTCCGAGACCCGTAGCGTCTCCATTTTTCGGGATTTCGGGTCAGGTGAGGGATTATTTTTTGCGTGCTGAGCTGATGGTTTTAATAATACCATTTTGGTGCAGATACGTTCTTTTGATTGCTCGTTATTGCATTTTAATACAAAATCACGGTAACCAGAGGAACATAATTCTGGTGTTTGGAATTTTTTTGTCACTACGCCATTAAGCGGTGAGGTTAATTCTTCTTTTTATTGATAGATCGGATGATTCTGAATGCGGCAATACCAAATATGTGTAGGTTTGAGTTTTTTTGCTTTATTTTGAATGGGGCGAAAGGGGGGTTATTTGAACTTTTATATTTTTTCATATTTTTTAAAACTTTTTTTTACTTTTACCATGCTTCAATAGCCTCCATGGGAGGCTAAACGCTGGCATAGCCTGATTGGCTCTGCTGGATAGGAGCGATGTTCAGATAGCTTCTATGTAGTAGAATTGCAGCATTGCTGAGCAACAACCACTGGGTGGCACTCAGCAATCTGGCATCAACAACTATAGAGGTCTTCAGGAGACCTCTAGTTGTTATGCCAATGCAGCGATGACCCCCGATCACGTGAAGGGGTCACCGATGCGCTCATTTCCGGCCGGATGGCCAGAAGCGCTTGTTAATTGCTGCTGTCAGCGTTTGACAGTGGCATTTAACTAATTAATAGCAGCAGGTAGATCATAATTCCACCCGCCGCTATTGTGGGCACATGTCAGCTGTACAAAACAGCTGACATGTCCCGGCTTTGATGCGGGTTCACCGCCGGAGCCCGCATCAAAGCAGGGGATCTGCCAACGGACATACTATTCCATCCAATGGCAGAAAGGGGTTAAATGTAATTTTCAAATTAAATGAATTATTGTTAAGTGATTGCATGAATTGGGGTAGGCTGGCCTCGTCACCCCTCCAAATCATCAGAACATCATTGATGTAATGAAATCATTCATTCGTTACATCGATGATGTTCTAAATAGTTTACACTTTACAGGAAAGAGAGAACCATACTGACCATAGTAGATTACAGTCTCCTAGAGAAAGGACAGCACTGATCATAAGAAGTTACACTGTACAGGAGAGTGAGAGAGAGGACCCACTGATCTTAAGAGTTTACCCTCTATAGAGGAAAGGACCCTGCTGTCCATGAGAGCTTAGACTTGACAGAAAACTTACCCAGTTACTATGAAGATGGAAATCAACACTGTAATACAAAATGGACACCACTGGGATCCACTGTTCTGTAATAGCTTTGACCACCACTGTATGATAATTCGCCAGATGTCATAACTGCAGGGCATTATGAGGAAGCCTGAGCAGCAATGCACAAAGACATTAAACTCTCTGATGCTTCAGCAGTTTGATAAATTATGACGGCAAGTTTTTGTTTACAAACTGCAAATTGGATATCAAAGTGCTAAAATTTACGTGAAACAGTGTATTTCAGGAAGTTAATTTCAATTTTGTTCCTCCACAGATCCATCTGCTCATCTCTAGTAATAAACTTAAAGGGGTTGTCCAAGATTGTACTAAAACGTCACGTAATTCAATCAGCAGCGCATCGGTGCTATGTGTCAGGATGGGCTGCAGTTTGAAGAAACAGAGCTCCCAAAACCTGTCTCTCAACTGACAGATGTGCTGTATCTATGATAAGCATACATGCCAGTGACTTGCTGGAAAAGGGTATGACCGGAAAAGAAATGCCTTATCCTCAGCTGAAGAGCACAAAAGTTTTTTCTTCAGCCTAAGTCTTCCATGCACAGTCAGTCAGCCAAAATGTATTTCTTCTGATGTCACAGCCCTTTGATACAGCTCCTCTCTCATTTGAGACACAGTTCTCAGGTACTATGTTTCTGCAGAAAACAGTCCTATCTGACACATGGCTAGATGGGCCGCCACTTGAATTACACAGTGGAGGCAATTTTATTTCACTATTACATAATCCCTTTAAGGGTGAATTCACAAAGCTATTTAAAATCAGGTACATTGATCTGAAAGGGTTCAATTTGGTGGCAAGGACAGTTCTGCTAGTTTCATTAAGATGAATGGGAGGGTTACAGATATTATGACAGCAAAATTTGCAGTGTGTGATTCCAGCCATATTGTTTTTAGCATTTTATTACAGCAGATGCTGCAATATTTGTTATATGTTTTTATCCTCTTTCTCTCTAGTGATAATCTGTCATTATAGAGGGAAACCATTTCTAGCAACACATTTACACAGACGTGGCTGCTGCAGGGCATATGAAGTATTCCAGACATTAAAAAAATGGCTGTTTATGTAATGCATGTGATTATAGTGTAGTAGAGTAATAAAAGAAAATACATAATTGGTTACTTAGAAAAAATAAGCAGGAAATGTTAAACATGGTTGTTGGCAATAATAAATCTAAGCATTCACAAATGTTAAAAACAACATTCATCCGCCTAAAGTTAATCACCAATATCACCATTGGTGGGAGGGAGAGCACAGCTCCGTGATGAACGTCCTGACCAGTATTATCTACCACACTATCGCCTTACTGACATCAATAAGGTAATAAATGGTGTTTTGGATACAAAATACTGGCGATATTGGTGATTAACTTTAGGCGGATGGATGTTGTTTTTATAGGTCACAACTAAGTATTATATTCTGGATTGTTTACATAACAACATATAGGTACAATATTGCTGCTATACTAAATGGACTGTCTTCATCAGCATTGTTTTTATTATGGAACTCCATGTTAATTATATCCTTATCATTGTGTACTAAACCATTATATTGATAATTGTGGATATATTTAATATATTAGTTCTCATAACAGCTTATGTTTAACAATCTTTTTTGACAGTTGGTATTACTATCAAAAATAGCATGAAATACCATATAGTGTTGCAACTATAACGTTGAACTGTAGCTCCCCCTCGTCTTGTAGGTTTTTCAGCCCTGTCTATCTTGATGATGTGTATTGATTTTAATTAAGTATCAATAAATATTAGACTTTTTAACAAGAAAATATTGTTTGTTGGTATTACTTCTGGTCTGCCGGCAATGGCTCCATAACAAACTGTTTTTTTCTGATATTTGACGTGTCTAATGATTAAGTATACTTTTGGATGCAAAGAATTAGACCATGTAGCATGGTCCAAGAATAGATCACGATGGATGGACTGGCAGTGGGTCTTCTATCCTTATAGCCTCATATGTGACTAGGATTTGTTGATTTAGGGCCAGGAGACCCTCAGCCATTCAATGCATTGCGGTCCAAACTTGGACCATGATACGCGGACGTTTGACTTAGCCCTAGGGTGATGAACCCACAAGACATTTACAGTAATCGAGATGCTTTGTGTTCTTCAATATCTTCTTTTGTGTTTAGAATTAATTTACTTGGTCTCAAATTGTTATACTCTTATTTAAGGCACTAGTCTTCTGTAGAGGAGCAAGTGCAGTGTAGTGTACCAACCCTAAAAGTAATGTTGAGAATCTAGCAAGTGAAAATTTTGTCTAACAGGCATATTTATACTGTAAAATCCCAACTAAAAATACCATTATTACCATATTGTTACTTCATCTTGTTGGAGTCAGAGCTCTCAAAAACCTTGTAAATTCCCCTGAACTAAAGGTGAGCACAACAGATATTGTTAGGGTTGGCGGAACGCACCAAATATATATTTTATTAAATGGAATTGGTGCGTTCGCAACCCGGGATCCACCGTGCAGGAAAGTACCTACTGCTAAGTAAGACGGACTATATGGCGGTACTATAAGTATACATACAAGGGTTACCTTCACCCTGCGTGAAGGAAGCGATCCTGTTGCGTCACAGGACCGCGGTACCGCACATAGAGCACGAGCAATAAGCCAGCGAACACAACCCCAACTAGGATTGAAGTCCGATTAGACCACTGCTGGCACAACACCGCAACTGGGTGTGTAAGGAAACTATTGATATAGTAAATAAAGGCACGAGAGTGTGTGCGGTGCCGCATTGACGGACGCCACTAACCACCCAGGCTCGGGTAAGGAAAGCGCAGAGGAAGCGCACGGCGCCGTACTGGCAGACACAGCAACTGGACGCTGTGATGTGTGTTACGTGCTGTTGGATAAGTCGGGCGCTAGATAGCAAACATACACCTTCCGCGAACAGACATTCAATAGGGAGGGTTATTTAAAGAGCGACTTTCACTCACAACACACACACATATTTACAAGACAATACTAGCGCATGGCCGTGCGGTCATGCGCAGTTTATATAGTTGCAGCACAGGAAGCTGCTACCGAAGTTTTTGCCCTTTCAGGACCTTCCAGGAGGACCAATGGAAAGTGCTGCAGTACCTGAGCATGTTTTGCCCTTTCAGGACCTTCCAGGAGGACCAATGGAATGTACTGCAGTACCTGAGCATGTGACCGAACATGTGGCCCTCGACCTCCAATGGGAGACCCTGCTCTGGGCATGCTCAGTGTGAGTAAATAAGGACTTAGTCCCAGAAAGGCTTGCTCGCCGCAGATCAGTGCAGGGTACCATAGGAAAGCCAGAAAAGGCAGTAGTGACCCTATGCACCGAATCAGCCTCAGCGAGACGCTGGGAGCGACGTCTCCACTGAGCAGAGCCCACTGCGGCCGATACCGAATGGGAGACCGCAGCAGACACGGATCGAGATTCCCCCTGTGCAGCAGAGGAAACTCGACTCCTAACATTACCCCCCCTCCTAGGGCCCCCCACTTGAGCCTCACTACGCTCAAAAGCTGCAATAAGCAGCGGAGCCCGAATGTGCTCCACAGGCTCCCAGGTTCTATCCTCTGGGCCGTGACCCTTCCAGTCCACCAGATAAAATTTCTTGCCACGTACCACCTTGCACCCCACAATAGCATTCACCTCAAACTCATCCGTGGATGAACCCGATGTCCCAGCAGATGACTCAGAAAACCGGGACAAATGAACGAGCTTTAAGAGGGAAACGTGAAAAGTATCGGTGATACCAAGGCGTGGAGGAATAGCCAAACGGTAGACCACAGGGTTGACCTGTTTCAGAACCTTAAACGGGCCAATGTAGCGAGGAGCAAACTTAGTGGACTCAACTCGCAGCCTGATGTTACGGGCGGAGAGCCAAACTAAGTCGCCAGGAGCAAAGACCGGAGCGGGGCGCCGGTATGTATCAGCCGAAACCCTCATTCTCTCCTTGGAGGCCCGGATGGCATCCTGTGTGCGGTCCCAGATGTCACGTGCCTCCACCGCCCAGTCTGCCACCCTAGAATCGGTGGATGACACGGGCATGGGCACAGGGACACGCGGATGCTGGCCGTAATTAAGGAGAAAAGGAGTTTGGCCAGTGGAATCGGCTATGGCGTTGTTCAAGGCAAATTCCGCCCAAGGTAGCAAAGATGCCCAGTCATCCTGCCTAGCAGAGACGAAATGTCGCAAATATGTCACCAGAGACTGGTTGGTTCTCTCCACCAACCCATTCGTCTCGGGATGGTATGCAGAGGAGAGGTTTAACTCTATGCTAAGTAAACGGCAGAGCTCTCTCCAAAACTGAGACGCGAACTGGGGACCCCGATCACTGACAATCTTATCAGGCATACCATGCAATCGGAAAACGTGCCTAATGAACAACACCGCCAAGGCCCGTGCTGAGGGTAACCGAGGAAGCGGCACCAAATGCACCATTTTAGAGAAATGGTCGGTGACAACCCAAATAATGGAGCAGCCACGTGACTTGGGTAGGCCCACCACAAAGTCCATCCCAACCATCTCCCAGGGCCTGTCTGCCACCGGTAGAGGGTAAAGCAACCCAGCAGGCCATTGCCGAGGAGACCGATTCTGGGCACAAGAAATGCACGCCTGAATATAGTCCCTGACATCTCGGGCCATATGCGGCCACCAGTATGTTCTCGCCAAAAGCTCAGAAGTCTTCTTGGTCCAAAAATGCCCACCCACTCTGGAGGAGTGAGCCCAAGAGAGAACCTCCGGTCGAAAGTTAGCTGGTACGTAAGTCTTGCCCGGGGGCACAGGCTCTAGCGAAACCGGAGCTACAGTTCTCAGGCTCTCAGAAGGGACAATAAGCCGAGGCTCCTCCTCCTCCGATGACACTACGGAGCGGGAGAGAGCGTCAGCACGAACGTTCTTCTCCCCGGAGAGGAAATGGAGAGTAAAATGGAACCGGGAGAAGAACAGGGACCATCTAGCCTGGTGAGAATTCAGCCACTGGGCCGTTTGCAGATACACCAAGTTCTTGTGGTCAGTGAAGACTTGGAAGGGAAAGCGAGCTCCCTCCAAGAGATGTCTCCACTCCGAAAAAGCCAACTTCATGGCCAGCAACTCCCTGTCCCCGATGGAATAATTCCTCTCCGCTGGTGTGAAGGTCTTGGAGAAGAAGAAGCAAGGATGCTTCCGACCTTGAGCATCCTTTTGGAAAAGGACCGCTCCAGCACCAACGGATGAGGCATCCACCTCCAAGATAAATGGCTTATCAACATCGGGGCGATGTAGGATGAGAGCGCTAGCGAAGTGTGACTTGATCGAGAGAAAGGCTTTGGAGACCTCCTCTAACCACAACTTGGGATTTGCTCCCTTCTTGGTGAGGGCAACCAAGGGAGCTACCAAAGTTGAGAAGTGTGGAATGAACTGGCGATAATAATTAATGAACCCCATAAAGCGCTGCACCGCTTTAAGAGAATGGGGTTCCTGCCAGTCCATTACAGCCTGTAGCTTGGCAGGATCCATAGCCAAACCCTGGGCAGAGATGATATAACCAAGGAAAGGCAAGGACTCCTGCTCAAACACACACTTCTCCAACTTGGCGTAGAGGGAGTTTGCCCGTAAGAGGTCGAAGACTTTGCGAACATCTCTCCGATGGGAGTCAATATCTGGAGAGAAGATGAGAATATCATCCAGATAGACTACGACCGAGGTGGTGAGCATATCCCGGAAGATGTCGTTCACAAAGTCTTGGAAAACGGCTGGGGCATTACAGAGCCCAAAGGGCATCACCAGATATTGATAGTGCCCATCCCTGGTGTTAAAAGCCGTCTTCCATTAATCCCCCTCACGGATGCGAATCAGGTTGTAGGCACCCCGCAGATCTAACTTCGTAAATACCCTCGCTCCCCGTAGCCTATCAAACAGCTCAGATATCAGGGGTAATGGGTACTTGTTCTTAACGGTGATGGCGTTAAGACCCCTGTAGTCTATGCATGGACGTAAGTCTCCAGTCTTCTTCTGTACGAAGAAGAACCCAGCCCCTGCCGGTGACACTGACTTCCTAATGAATCCTCTTGCCAGATTCTCTTGGATGTACTGAGACATTGCCTCCGTCTCCGGGAGAGATAACGGATAGACTCGACCCCGGGGAGGCTCAGCACCAGGCAAGAGGTCAATAGGACAGTTATAGGGGCGGTGAGGCGGAAGGGTCTCCGCAGCTCTTTTGGAGAACACGTCTGCATAGGGCCAATAGTGCTTGGGGAGAGAGGAAAGATCTGCGGGTACCTGTGTAGTAGCAACCTGAACGCACTCCCTCTGACATCTACCCTCGCAGGATTTACTCCATCCCAAAATTCTCCCAGAGGACCACTCAATATGAGGAGAATGGTAGCGAAGCCATGGTATCCCCAACAGGACCTCATCAATTCCCTCAGGAATGACTAATGGGGAGATTATCTCCTGATGTGATGGAGACACAGAAAGCGTGAAAGGAATGGTTTGGTGGGTAATCTGTGAGGGTAGTGTTGACCCATTTACCACTTGAACGGTCACAGGCTTGGCGAGCATCACCAAGGGTATTGCGTGTCGTTGGGCAAAAGAGGAAGACATAAAATTACCCTCTGCCCCAGAATCCACGCATAGCTCGACCATAAGAGTGGATGGGCCTATGGTAATTGTCCCCTTGAAGGACATCTTTGAGGCAAACGTCGCCGTGTCTAGTGTTCCTCCTCCAACTGCCACTAAACACTGACGTTTCCCCGACCGCTAAGGACCCTTGGAGGCAAGATGTTCTGACTGCCGGTAAACATGATGGACCTTATGTGCACAGGCGGACTGAGACTTGGATCCCGCTCGTGTCACCTCTAAGGCCTCATGTGACTCGGACGCCTGGACTGGAGATTCCAAAGGTTTGGCGAAGGTGGGAGCCAGCCGAAACCTCTGCCTACACTGGGCTCGCTCCAACCTTCGCTCGTGAAAACGAAGGTCTATGCGAGTAGATATGGCTGTGAGCTCCTCCAGTGTGGCGGGAATCTCCCTAGTGGCCAAAGCGTCTTTCACACGGTCAGCCAGCCCCCTCCAAAATACGGGAATGAGGGTTTTATCTGACCATTCCAACTCAGACGCTAATGTCGAGAAGAGAACAGCAAAATGGCTGACCATGGTTGAACCCTGAGTCAAAGCCAGCAGCTGGAGCGCTATATCATGGGTGACTTGAGGTCCTAAAAAGACCTGATTCAGAGAGTCCAGAAACCGAGGAACACTCCGCACCACATGATCGTTGCGCTCCCACAGCGGCGTAGCCCACTCCAACGCTCTGTCCGACAAGAGGGAGAATATGAATCCCACCTTTGCCCGCTCACTAGGGAAACGTGCAGCCAGAAGCTCGAGGTGTATACCACATTGGCTCACGAAACCCCTACAGGACTTACTGTCCCCAGAGTATCTCTCAGGCAAAGGAAGATGAGATAGGGTCGGAACAGAGGTGGCAGTGGGTAAAGCTGCTGCAGCCACGCTAGCAGCCTGAACAGCTATTGCGGTAACATCCACCGCCGAGGTTGCACGCTCAAGAGACGCCAACCGGCCCTCCAGCAGCTGGATGTACCCCTGCAATCGCTGTTCATCCGCCATTACTTAGCCAGATCCTGGCGCTAGTATTCTGTTAGGGTTGGCGGAACGCACCAAATATATACTTTATTAAATGGAATTGGTGCGTTCGCAACCCGGGATCCACCGTGCAGGAAAGTACCTACTGCTAAGTAAGACGGACTATATGGCGGTACTATAAGTATACATACAAGGGTTAACTTCACCCTGCGTGAAGGAAGCGATCCTGTTGCGTCACAGGACCGTGGTACCGCACATAGAGCGCGAGCAATAAGTCAGCGAACACAACCCCAACTAGGATTGAAGTCCGATTAGACCACTGCTGGCACAACACCGCAACTGGGTGTGTAAGGAAACTATTGATATAGTAAATAAAGGCACGAGAGTGCGTGCTGCACTGACGGACGCCACTAACCACCCAGGCTCAGGTAAGGAAAGCGCAGAGGAAGCGCACGGTGCCGTACTGGCGGACACAGCAACTGGACGCTGTGATGTGTGTTACGTGCTGTTGGATAAGTCGGGCGCTAGATAGCAAACATACACCTTCCGCGAACAGACATTCAATAGGGAGGGTTATTTAAAGAGCGACTTTCACTCACAACACACACACATATTTACAAGACAATATGGCCGTGCGGTCATGCGCAGTTTATATAGTTGCAGCACAGGAAGCTGCTACCGAAGTTTTTGCCCTTTCAGGACCTTCCAGGAGGACCAATGGAAAGTGCTGCAGTACCTGAGCATGTTTTGCCCTTTCAGGACTTTCCAGGAGGACCAATGGAATGTACTGCAGTACCTGAGCATGTGACCGAACATGTGGCCCTCGACCTCCAATAGGAGACCCTGCCCTGGGCATGCTCAGTGTGAGTAAATAAGGACTTAGTCCCAGAAAGGCTTGCTCGCCGCAGATCAGTGCAGGGTACCATAGGAAAGCCAGAAAAGGCAGTAGTGACCCTATGCACCGAATCAGCCTCAGCGAGACGCTGGGAGCGACGTCTCTGCTGAGCAGAGCCCACTGCGGCCGATACCGAATGGGAGACCGCAGCAGACACGGATCGAGATTCCCCCTGTGCAGCAGAGGAAACTCGACTCCTAACAGATATAGTGCCACATTTTCTCATCAATGTTTGACTTTTGAAATGAGGAGATTAGAGATGGGTGAATTTATTAGAATGAAATTAAATTCTACTCAAATTTTTCATTAATCTGTGTCTTTAGAATACAGATGTTTGGAATTCACAAAAAGTGAATTCAGGAAAATGATGACTAGCTGCAGCCGCCATTTTCTTAAACCTTATAGGACCAGCAAAAAGTTAAAAAAAATAAAGCTGATGTCACTGTTCTCCTGTCCTGGCACCAATGCTGCTTCCGTTAACCGCCACCTGCCATTCGGTCCTCAGAACTTCTTCTTTCTACAGTCTTTTACAGGTGTCTTCACTCAAAAACCGGACTTCCGTCCATAACCAAGCTTCAGAGGTCACATCGCATTGTAACGTTGTGATGTCATGACGTATGCCACAACAATATGACACGCGGTCAAGGCCTGGTCTCGGTGACAAGTAGTGTTCCAAGGTGAAGAAACCGGCTAGCATTTGGAAATCAACAAATGTACAGCAGGTGAGTGGTGAAGTATTAGTTTTTTTTTTTTTACCTGTTAATTATTTTCTTGGGTCTGAAGAAACCATAGAACTGAATATGGAACATTCAATTTGTTGACAATAACTTAGGAGCAAATCAAATTTTCTGGTAAAATCAATGCGATTTGGTTGATTCAAATTTTGTCAGATATGATTAACTCCACAGGAGACTTTAAAAATGTCTGCTTTTGCATACATAGAACTACACAGTCAATAATAAATCATACATATGGTGTAGAGTTTGGAATAATTGTATAATTGACACTTTTAATAAGGTGTGGTGACGTAGAACTGAAAAAAACAGATTGGTTGTTGTGTTCTCTGTGAAGTACGTGTTAAAAATAAAACATTTTGTGAAATAAAGTATACATGTTTTGATGAAATATTTTATAAATTGTTACTAGGTCATCATGATGAGGATATTTTTTTTCCATTTATTAGCATTTATTTTCAAAGTACACTCCTCAAAGGCACTTCGATCACAAAACAAAAATACATAGCCAGAAATTAACATGGCAATCTTAATACATGACATTTTGTTCCAATGCCTTCTTGGTCATTCCTTCATTAATGAATGCTAATCGACACAGAAAACATTTTATCTATTAAGGCGCTGTCATGTGTAATCAGATAATACAATATTAAGTCATTGAGTTCCAAAACAATCTTTTATGACAGCGGTAATAAAAAAAGATACCATTCACATTCCACAGCAATGAATAGTCATTCCAACAATGCAACAAACATAGATTTTGAATACTGTAGGTTGCTTCCATATTTTTATTATTCATTACAGAAAATGAACAGTTGAGGTTAACAAAGGCAAAGCATGACATTTAGAGTCAGATGTTTAAATCATGAGCATTGCCTTTTACGGAGCAAACTTAAAATTTCTACAAATATTTTTTTTCACTTTTCTCCATATACGGTACATAATTTATTATGCTTTATGTAGGAAAATAGATTAGTGTTTCGGAAAAGAAATGATAACTGGCAGTGAAATTAACTTTAAGCTGTTTCGAACTATTCAAAAGCACCTTTCTTTACAAATATTTCTTAAAGCTCAGCAAAATATCCAACTAAAAGCAATTACATTTAGAGCAGGTATATAGCCTTCAATGTCATAAATTGTATATTTTGATCCATTCCTAATTTATTGGTAAATGTATGTTAGTTCTTTTTATCTTTCTGAAGTTTATACTGTAGATGGCCATTTTTCTGCAAACTATGTAGTATTGTATAATATATGAATATGCAACCTAGATCCATAGCTCAAATAATGTAATTGTAGTTCTGTACTGATATACACGATTTATATAACACTGCATAACCCAAATGTTTCTATAAGCAGAGACCTAAAAAGACAATTGCAAATTTACACAATATGTTTGTTTTTTTTTTCAAAATGATTTCGATTAGTTTTCATACAAAATGAGTTAAAGTCTTCAAACTGCTGGCAGTACTCTTATTTTCACTAAAGTACACACAGACATTATTCTTATATATGCTGTATACTGTATTACGTACCAAAACGTGAATATCAAACGTTCATTATGGGATTTTTTTTAATTTTTTTTTATTTTTAAGAAAGATGTGCATTAACCAGCCTGCATTTTATGCACTTTATATACTCTTACATTATATACATGATTTTATTATATTTTGTCTATAAAACAGTAAAATATACCTTTACACATCATTCCAGAGCAATTTATATAAAGACTATACGTCTATATTCAATCATTGGAACGATTTAGCCAAGGTATTTCTAGAATGGCAGCCATTGAAGTGCATACTGTTAATTTGTGGAGCAGCGCATACAATAGTTCCTTAAGTGAGCTGAAAACCTAAAAGAACAATGAGGCCCAACCAACCTAGTATAGACTTATTCAATCGACCTCATGGCATTGGATTTTACTGTATTTATTATATACATCGCTTCAAAACATCTTCCTTCCTTTAAGGTTAATAGATTTTAGATTTATAGCATAAAGCCAGATTGTTTTTGGATAGTCTAGTTAAAATACTAAAAATATATTATAAAATAACGTAATGTCATTTTGTTATAAACATCTCATACATATTGCTTATGTAATATAATGATGCAATATCGATCTTTCAAATTCATAGGATTTGTTTTTTTTTAAGTTAGCCGAAGACGTCCTAAGCTTTGTAACTTCATTAAAGTGCAAAATCAGTTTTTTTCCGATCTAATGAATCTGATTAAAGTTGCAGTAAATTTAGGCTTGTGAAGATAACTGTTAATTAAAAATATATATAACTTACGCGGAAAACAACTTCTTCGTAGCAATCGTTTTAATTTATAGAAAGTAAATTGGTACCTTAATTTCACAACATCCATATGCACCTCATCTTGAAATTTTTGAATATAGTCAACTGTTGTTTATATGTATATAAAAAAAGAACTGACAAAAACAAACAGAATGAACGGAAACATTTTGAAATTTACATTAAGTCATTTTCATTTTCAGTAAAAAAGTATTTCTATGCCAGTTCAATCAACTTGTAATGACTATAATGTTGACTAGATATGTATGATATGTATTGTATTACTTGAAAATGGAGTATGACGATTTTTTTAATGACTAAATATATTGAGACACACTCATCAATTTTAGCTTCTGACTGTATAGAAACAAGACTTTTTGAGTAGAATTTTATTTAATATTTTTACATGATTATGGCGGCAATTATTTTGCCCCTGATTGATTTCTTCAGGTGCAGTTGAGATTGCTTTACAGCAGGCACCTGGACATAAGAATATTGCATTATTTTTTATGATCAGTGCTGTCGTCACTGTGGGAAAGGGAAGATTGAGCATGAGTTCAACTATATCTATCACCTATTGCAAATGATGAGATCCTGTGGTATCTGCCTTCAGCATTATAAAGGCCCTAATACACATTAGACTAAAATCAGATGAACCCATGAATATCAGTGGGATCAACTTTCAGTCTAATTTGTATGGAGGTTACTGACTCTACCCTGACACATGAGAGAAGGATCCAACGGAGTTAATTTCCAACAGTTGATCCTTTTGTTCTCCCTGTAGGTAAGCCGCCGACAGATGAGTCTGGTTGTGGCTCACTCATGCAGAACTTAGGAGCACATGGCCGAGCATTCCTGTGTACGTAGTGGAGTTAGTTGTCGGCCATAGAAAATCCAGCCAGCAGCTGTTTAATGTGTGAGAGGAGGCTTAAAAGTAGTTTTGTCTAATATTATCCAATAATACCTCCTATTCTGATAACAAGTTAACTGCTGAAATTTTCCCAGTGTACATAGTTTATAATCATGGTCAACTGAACATTATGAATCGTATCATTTTGTGGCTAAAAAACTGATACTGGCATTAAAATAAAAAAAAAGTGAAGTAAATAACAACTTTCCTTTTGACTCTGTGTTGTGTTCTTCCTCTGTTATTCTTCCTAGAAATGTATGTATGGATTAACAATTCAGTGTTATTCGTTGGTGTTTGTCTCAACACAATCTAAGGCCGGAGTCACACTACCGTATAATATGGACGAGTGCAATGCGACAAAAAAATCGCTTAGCACTCGGACCAGTATTCCTCTATGAGGCAGCTCGCATCACCATATTTTTTTCTCGGCCGCATGCTGCGATTGTCACCGACACTCGGCCAAGTCTCTGCTCACTCACACCCATATTAGCCTATGGATATGAGTGCGGCAACGCACATCACTCGGATATCATCCGAGTGATGTGCATTATACACTGACCACGGCAATGGAGAAGATGGAGAAATTCATTTCTCTGCATCCTCCGTAGCTGTGCGAGAGGCTCGGAGTACTGACAGCGTCATTATGTAGAGACACGCCACTTTAGAAGGGGAACGGTAACGCCTAGATGTCAATCTATATATATAATTGTCTAAGGGTCTGTTTGTCTGTAACCGAAATCCCGCGTCGCTGATTGGTAGCGCCCGGCCAGCCTCGACCAATCAGCATTCATAAATAAACTACATACATGTAATAGAACGAGAATAACATGAAGGACAGTCTGTGAGGGAGAGAACAACAAGGAGGACAGTATGTGAGGGAGAGAATAACATGGGGAACAATCTGTGAGCAAGAGAATAGCATGGAGGACAGTCTGTGAGGGGGAGAATAACATGGAGGACAGTGTGTGAGGGAGAAAATAACATGGAGGACAGTCTGTGAGGGAGAGAATAACATGGAGGACAGTCTGTGAGGGAGATAATAACATGGAGGACAGTGTGTGAGGGAGAGAATAACATGAAGGACAGTCTGTGAGGGAGAGAATAACATGGAGGACAGTCTGTGAGGGAGAGAATAACATGGAGGACAGTCCCGGCCGGCCGCGATCAATCAGTGATACTGGCGCGGGATTTAAACACCGCTTCACTGATAATGTATATATTTTATCCAGTTTATTCATTGCATTATTCTTAAATCTTCATAAATAAACTACATACATATTCTAGAATATACGATGCGTTAGAATCGGGCCACCATCTAGTTTATTCATAAATATTCAGGAGGCATATCAGAACACAGAGAGAGTAAAAATGCTTCAAAAAATATTCAGAAGTTATGTTCTCATAATAAATTCCTTTTAAAGACAAATACATACAACACACAACCTGGAAAAATCAGTCTATCTGAACCTATTTAGCAAAGTGAATTTCACAGCTGCAAGACCACCAATCAAATTACATTTCACCCGTTTAGAATATTGGTAAACTAAATGGCTGCAGTAATCGCTATATATACTGACTGCAATGCAATAGTTCTCATACAGAAGGATCAGTCATCACCACAAAAAATACTCTGTGGATATAATCAACCACAACACAGCAGAAGGGCACAGGTCACTTCTTCCATTTACCATGAAATGAAATGAGATATTAGCTGCAACTGAAGAAAACAACTTTGTACCCTAATAGAAAAAAAATGCGCTTTCAAGAAAGCTTATACACCGAGAATCATAGCAAAATATTACAGTGAAACAGGATTAATAATTAAAAAATTTTGCTCCAAAAATTCATCACAATACATGGGAATATGCTGACCCACAAAAATTGCCATCAAAAAGCAAATGCTTCTTATTTAATCAAAATTGACAACAAAGATGATTCTATACATATTATCAGGCCATTTTCTGCCACAAAATGACTGACTGAAATAACACAACTCAAGCATAATTGATTTCAAATATGCTTAAGCCAATTTCTATACAGTAGAAGCCTCTATCCTATATCCTACAGGATATCTCTTGGTAATTGCAGCAGAAACTCATGTCTGATAGTTCGGTAATTATAAAAAACACGATTGCATCAGGCTGTTTTCAATTATAAATGTTTCATCTGTTAATATTTATCATATGGGTAAGAATTTAGGACATATAATGCTCGACGGCAAAGAATACAAACTAAGTTACAAATTTTTCAGTTACTTTATCTATTAGAAATTGAAGTAGCAATCTGATTAACTATTTTACCCCATATAACAAACATTCTGCACCTGATTAGTGCTGGCTACCAACTTAAAGGGAGCCTGTGATGAGATCTAGGCTTCCGTTTAGAAGGAAACACACTTTAGAAAAGTTGTCATGAGACTATACTGCTTAGAGGATTAGTCCCAGGCATGTACCTGGTGCCTTCTCCCTGATCCACTTCCCAAAACTGAAAGGTTTTTCACTGTGTGTCTTAAGTAAAAGACCTATTAGTTTAGGAAAGCTGGCAGATCGAAGCCATTGGGGACCGCCCTCATGCTAGTCATCTGAGACACAGTTGGTGGCCATCTATTAAAACTATGTTCTTTCTAAAATACCTGAGTATTTCAGACTACTGTTGCATCCACTCATCCATGTAAAATGTCTCAATGCTGACCGATTTTATAACAGACAGCACTCGTGCCCATAGAGTGTCACAGAAACCATTCATATATCCCGGAAAATGGCGAAGAATGAGGTCCGTGAAACTCAGAGTATGTTCTATTCTGATTCAATGTTGAGGATCAGAATGGATGTACTCAATGGGACTTTGTACTGTCTGATAAAAAAAAATTGGGCAGCACACTGACATTCACGCGTATGTTTGTAGGCACTCATAAGGATGCATGGCTGCAATCACTGGGGTTCAAATCCCACCATGGACAACATGTGCAAGGAGTTTGTATGTTCTCTCCTGGATTCCTCCAGGTACTCTGGTTTCATCCCACATTCCAAAGACATACTGATAGTGAATGTAGATTGTGAGCACCGATAGGGACAACGATAATGTATGTAAAGCACTGCAAAATATGATAGCGCTATATAAGCAAAATCATAATAATAGCAAAATAATCTGTATCTGATTCATCCTAACTTTTGTTTGTTCATACACAATCTCATGACATGTTCCCTTTAATGAACTTGTCCAGTTTAAGCAATCGTTTATTAGAATTCCTGATATTTAACTGATCACAAAGCTTCTGGCTACTGGATGCCCCAATGGTCAGAAGCAACTACAGGAAAAAAATGCATTCGCTTGCAGCACATTGACAGGAGAAACAAAGCATTATCCATTTTCCACTAAAATCAATGAGTCGTCTGTCGAATGCATAGATGTGCTTGGTCCTATAGAGCAAATCGAGACACTTCCTAAGTTATATTGGAATTTTGATGGAATTGGCACTAAAAAAGTATGGGTTTTCTAAACGGTAAACAATTTTATTGTGATTTTGCGCCGAAGCTAGTCTTTAATGACTAAGTGCGTTTTCAACTAATTTTATTTATTGTTATTGATTAAATGATTTAAAATAAAAACAAATACAGATTGTTCTGTATTTTGCATATTCTTCCTATACCTTTATAAATGACCCCTCTCTGGGACTTCTAGTGTTAAGTCTTTAACAACTGGAAAAAATAGTTATGGTTAATTATTTATGTGGTATTTGGTATATCAATTTATATTATTTAGTTGCATTATAAGAAGGCAGCAAGACGACCAAATATCATAAAGGTCATGTATGGTCAGCAAAAGTTCAAATGTGGAAAGAAGTTTCCTGCATTTGAGTCCCAGTAGTACACAGCATTCCCTTAAAATGCTGGGTTTAGCAGTTCTTTCGCTGCAGGGAGTTAGCTATATTATCTTCCTGGCACTTTAGGGAATTTGGACTGACATTGTGGCATTCCATTACCATTAATCCCAGTGTGTTCTGTAGCACAATTTGCCAGTTAATTCAGTAACATTTTATTACTTTTGCACAACAATAGTAAATTTCATGGAAAAAAAATCATGTAACTGAGTAAGTGGAGTAAGTAAAAGAAGAAATTTGGTATAGTATTTTGAAATAAGCTAGACAGAATATACAGGTTGCTGTAAGATTTCAGGAATCTAATATATAATTGCCTAGAATACTACTTCCTGCAATTTGTGCCAACTTCCGTGGCTTTGTCCGGAGCTAATGTGCGGAGCTAATGTGCGGAGCTAATGTCCGGAGCTAATGTCCGGAGCTAATGTCCGGAGATAAGTGACGTCAACAGTGTCCAGTGTCTGATTGGTTGCCGCCTGCTGCGAGCGACCAATCAGAAACGTGCCGTACTGTGACACACTCCGCCTGCCATTTTGGTGTGATTTTTGAATTTTTACCTCACAGCAAGTTTCTACTGCGTGGAGGCGGGCCCAGTGACGTTGCTCTTCAAGCTCCTGCCGAATTTCGTCAAAAAAATGATAATACCATTTACCAAAACTATATATATTTAGCTGTGAAGTGGTTCAGTGACATTTTCACACCAATTTTGAACTTTTGTTTGGTGTTTTCTCCATATACTGCCTGTTATTTTTGTTCTTTCTTACTATTATTTATTAATTGTATTATTCTTACATTTGAATAAATAAAGTATATATGGATTCTAGACTCCCGATTCTTTAGAATCGGGCTGCCATCTAGTACTATATATATATATATATATATATATATATACAGTACAGACCAAAAGTTTGGACACATCTCATTTAAAGATTTTTCTGTATTTTCATAACCATGAAAATTGTACATTCTGTGGAGTGTGACTGTAGAGGCCAGGTCATCTGGCGTAGCACCCCATCACTCTCTTTCTTGGTCAAATAGCCCTTACACAGCCTGGAGGTGAAAAATAAATGATGGCCCAACTAAACGCAACGTTTTCCCAATTTTTCGGACCGACTGACCTTCATTTCTTAAAGTAATGATGGCCACTCGTTTTTCTTTACTTAGCTGCTTTTTTCTTGCCATAATATAAATTCTAACAGTCTATTCAGTAGGACTATCTGCTGTGTATCCACCAGACTTCTGCACAACACAACTGATGGTCCCAACCTCATTTATATGGCAAGAAATCCCACTTACTAAACCTGACAGGGCACACCTGTGAAGTTAAAACCATTCCGGTCACTACCTCTTGAAGCTCATCAAAGAATGCCAAGAGTGTGCAAAGCAGTCATCAAAGCAAAAGGTGGCTACTTTGAAGAACCTAGAATATAAGACATAATTTCAGTTGTTTCACACTTTTTTGTTAAGTATATAATTCCACATGTGTTAATTCATAGTTTTGATGCCTTCGGTGTGAATGCATAATTTTCATAGTCATGAAAATACAGAAAAATCTTTAAATGAGAAGGTGTGTCCTAACTTTTGGTCTGTACTGTATATACATGTGTGTGTATATATATATATATATATATATATATATATATTTTTTTTTTTTTTTTTTTTTTTTTTCATTTATTGGATTTTCTTTTTCATTAAACTTTATCAAATTTTGAAGAGTAACCATTGTTTTAATTTTTATTTTAGAAAACAGTAGTGCAGTCCTGATCATTTATTCTAAAATTGTTGGGTAAAATCTGTATTCAGTGAAGACAGATTGTTACATTACTGAGATTGGAGATTGCAGTTGGTTCTTACAAAATTTTATTTTGAAGGGAGGGGGAAGGAAAGGGAGGATTTCTGTCTCTAACACCTCCCTTCTTCTTATAGATAAATTCTTATCAGTAGCACCTGCCATCCCCTATCTCAAAATATTTAGAATTGAGAGTCCTCAGTGGTTGATACCTTTTAATGGCTAACTGAAAAGAAGGTAACAAATTGCAAGCTTTCAAGACTACTCCGGTCTCTTCATCAGGCATATATCTATATATATAGATATATATATCAGGAGTAGTTTCTATTTAATGATCATGTAGCTGGGTGCCAATAAAATGACCCCCTTTTCATGATCATCTAGATGCAGCTGTCGCTATTGACCAAACTGTTAAATGGCCAAGATCACTAGTGTTTAACTTTTAGCAAGAAAAATTGGGTGAGAACGATATACTACTTGTAGATTGTGAAAAAGTATAGACTGTAAGAAATTTTAATAATCTTAATAACAGAAAATTGTTCGGAACTGAAGTGAAGAAATATAATCAGGAGATTAGAATTTGCCTGTCATTTTTTAAAAATTTTGATTCTCCTAAATCTGAATGTTTTGCCAATTGATTTGTCCCAACTTAGAAAAATGGCAGCTGGCAACTATTTTGCACAATTGTAGAAGGCCAAGAAAAGAAATTCTCACCTCATCACTCACCTGCCATTATGTGCTCCGGGCATGCTCCTTGACTCTTCTGTCATCTTCACTTATCATCAACCATCCCCAGCTCCAAGTAGGCATCAGGCTTCATGATATCCATTTGTGACATCATGACTTCACAACACGTTTTGCCCAAAGCCTAGTTAGCATCTCAGAGAACACATGGCATGTTGTCTAAAGCCCTGGTGAAAAGTGATGACGAGGGAAGAGCTGAAGCGAATGCATAGAGAACCATAGTGGGGGTTGTGACGGCAGGACAAGAAAATGAGTGATGGGTTGAATATATTTTTCACCTCATGCTTATTATGCCTTTAAGTTATCGTTTTCATCAAAATATAATAAGGAATATGAAATTCACGTTGCATAACTTTAATATGAAACAAATTTTCTTGCTAAATGTGAGCAAATTAATTTCTAAAGATTCACTCATCATATGTAACATGATTGTGTTTACAGAAGTAACACCATATAGAACTCCGTTTAGGTTTCTGAAAAGGAAAGCTAGTTTCTGTGTGTGTCTACACATATCAGCGTGTTTGTGACTGTGTATATTCACCTATTACCTAATTGCCTTCAATCTAACATATAATGTAGGTTTAAGAACCTGTGGAATAAGCACATTATTGAGCCAAGTGTTCTTCATCTAATAGAAACTTGCAGTTCAATAAAAAAAAAAAGTTTGTATAGAATGTTTACATATAATCTAATTTCTAGAATTAGCACATTACCGAAAAATATAGACAGATGATTGGCCCATGGGGATGATGCAAAACTTCCACTGAAAGCTTCACATTCCTAGTTTGGGGAATGATATGTTTCTTACTAATGCGGTCAGGCTCTGGTTATCGAATTGCTCATTTAATTCTACACCTATCTCAAAATGTACAGCTTTTTTGTAAACATTCAGAAAATGATTTCACCAATTCACAGACAATTGGTGAATAAAAATGAAAAATAGAAACTGAATTGATAAAATATAACATTGCTGTGTCATAAACCTGTTGGTAGCATTTCTAATATTGAAATATATATTTTACCCAAGATTATTCTAGCAGATATCTTAAAATATATATAATAGAATTATAGTATTTTTTGCACATTGGGGTATGAAAAGCATTAAAGTGAACTTATCCCCAGTGTGTGACTGCAACAGTGGGCAGCCAAAGTATGTTCATTTTACTAAATAATACTTGTTATCAAAAATGCACAAAAGTATCCCTAATGGCAAAAGTTGTGCCTGAACTTTCGCGTTTTGCGATCCCGGAAGGTAGAGTAAGACCCCACAACCCATTGCCCCACTCCTATGTTATCACGAGATTTTCCGCTTTGAACTACACCAGCGCTGTCACATCCATTACTAAGCTGTTATTGATTGGTAATTACTCTAATGTTGTTCGGACTTTTGCTAGAAAGCCGGGTCCTTTAGCTTTCCATTAGAGACACTTGTCAGCATTTTTGATAAGTGTTAATTAGTAAAATCATCAGTCTGTGGCTGTCCACTGTTCTTAACTAATAAATTAGTGGTTGTTCACCTATGACTTTTACAACGTAAGCGTGAGATTAATAGTCTTATCCATCATCTTAAAATTACTGTTACTACTTTGCTAAACTGGAGAAAATAAATTACTGTATTTTCCGGCATATAAGACTACTTTTTAACCCGTCCCAATAGTCGGGGGTCATCTTATATGCCGGGTACGGCTGCAGGGAGTAATCCTGGATGGTTCCCAGGGTCTGGAGGAGAGGAGACTCTCCTTCAGGCCCTGGGATCCATATTCATGTAAAATATAAAGAATAAAAATAAAAAATACGGATATACTCACCCCTTCGCTGGACCCTGGCCCTCAGCGCTGCAAGCGTCTGCCTCCGTTCCTAAGATTGCAGTGAGTGAAGGACCTTCGATGACGTCACGGTCACGTGAGCGGTCAGGTGAGCGGTCACCTGACCGCAACGTCATCGAAAGTCCTTCACTCACTGCATTCTTAGGAACGGAGGCAGACACTTGTAGCGCTGAGAGCCAGAGTCCAGCGGAGGGGTGAGTATATCAATATTTTTTATTTTTATTCTTTATTTTTTACATGAATATGGATCCCAGGACCTGAAGGAGTCTCCTCTCCTCCAGACCCTGGGAACCATACGCTCCGCACACGCCATATAAGATGACTGGGTGTATAAGATGACCCCCGTCTTATACGGCGAGTATATCCCAAATTCCATATTTTATATGGAAAAGTTGGGGGTCGTCTTATACGCCCAGTCGTCTTATACACCAGAAAATACGATAAGTGAATTAAAAATGTCTAATTTTCATGGTTACAGCTCCTGAATGTTTTCTCTTCAAATAGAAAAATAGCACCTTCATTTTTTTGTAATCAAAACACTATTCTAATTCTATCTCTTTTCTGTACATGATTATGAGGGCAGCCATATTTCCAAAGCTGCTACTCTAAGCTGTGAAAAAAGTTCAGAGATCTGCTTTATAGCAGCTACATGAACATACTTTAAAAAATCCAAAATTAACACCATCCATGACTTATACCGAAGAGTGCTCTATGCATGCTCTATGACCTGTGCAGAGGTACATTGAAGAGTGGGTGAGGAGGTGCCCATTGCCTAATATATAGGGTTATTCCTAGATTATCTGCACTCAACTGTATAAAAATGTGTGAATTTTCATTGTAATCCTGCCTGTGATGTTATTGAGATGACTGCGAAAAATTGAAAAAATTGACATCAACTAAAAAGAAAATGTCAGCCTACGAAGCAGTGGAAACTGCAATATTTCAAAATAAAAAAAAAAAAATATAGACAGTGGCATGGAATAAGAAGGACAGCAACATATAGTCTGAACATATAAACTTGATTTAAATATTAGCACATTATCTCACAATACCTTCATTTAATATAATTATTAAATGAGGTTACTGGATATCATATTTACACATTTGACACTTTCAACGTTTGTAATGCTTTTTTTTTTAAAGGAACTTCACACCAATAACCAAAGGAATACTACACTATCAAGAACAAAAATGGTTTCCTGTCTGGCACAGGGGTTGATCAAGGTGGGGCATCCCTGGTGTTTAAAGAAATATCAGGAAGGGTAATGTCATTTTTTTTTTGTTCTTAGTATTATTACAACAAATTAAAACTTTCCACCATTAACCCCATCACCTTATGTTTTTTTTTTTAGATTACTGAAATAAATTCAAGACAAAAGTAAAAATGATCAGACTCCAATGGCAAACGCTCATTCTGTAGATGAAATCATAGGAAACAAAAAAAAGTTTTATTTTTAATACTGAGCATTATCAAGTGGTCTGAATGTAACATCAATTAAAAGTTAGACTATACAGCACTGATTTGCTTTTATCAATATTAATAATACTTTGTTACACAACTCCATGGTTTTAAATAGGCTTCATTTCTTTTCAGCAAATGTATATTTGGCTTTGAAAATATGCATCTAATGATGTAACCCTTACGTTCCTCTTATAGTATTTTTTTTTATATATATACAACCAGAATGGAAGCAATTTATTGAAAAGCCATTGTTTCCTTTTTTTTTTCGAAAATACCAAAAAATATTTTTTATCCATGTTTAATGTTTTATTTTTCTCTTTTTATCTTATAAAATGTCACATCTTGATGCAGTTGATGTCAAGTGTGCTTAAGTCATATGAATCAAGAGACTAACAACGGTGGCTTCAGAAACTGGTGTGTTGCCTGTACAATGTTTTAAGTTAGATTAAACAGATCTTCCAATTTTAGCTGTGCATGTCAGTCAAGCTTCATCTTGAATAAGTGTAGAAAATTGAGTTGTGTTTCTGCTTTATGTTTTTGTTTCCCTTTTATTTCCAACCAAGCATCCATTTTGTTATTCAAGATGAAATCCACAGAGATGATAGAATTCTTGTTCAGAAAAGAAAAGTCTTCAAGATATTGGATGCCTCTTTCACCACGTTGACAATAAACGCACAAGAAAGACCATTGTGTAAGGCACTCAAAAGGTTCTTATCAATCACGAGAGATCAGTCACACTGACATTCATTCTCATGCCAGGACTCACTGCATGCACTGCTTTTGGAAATTCTGGTGTCAGAACACGTCCATTTTCCCCAACACTTCCTGTAATTGACAGCCTTGCCTTGTTCCTCATGACATCACTGAAGGATATCTTAAAGATAAAGAAAAAAGAAAGAATGAAAAGACGTGAAATACGTAAGAAAGCTATAGAAATTGTTTCTCGGATTAAGCACAACAATATAACAAAAAGCTAGTCACAATATTTTTAAAGCACATTAAAATGGTTAGAAGCCATCATAGGAATGTAATGTTGTTAGTTTTCTGAACATTTAAATGTGTTTGAGTGTGTATGTTAAATACACTGGGGTAGATTTACTAAGGTTTGATTTTTAATAATTTGACATGCAACTCTCCAAAATTTGGAAAAATGCTTAAAAAATCTGAGTCACAATTGTTACGTTAGGACAAGACAATAGGTAATTTCCCAAAGTGGAATGACTTTCAGGTTAGATAAGTTTCATTGTTCTTATCTACTCTACTCTATGGGTCTTGAGAAAAATACTGGAACCTTATCTTCAACGTTTTTAATATTTCAGCGCTAGAGTGGTACAACTAATGTAAATTCCCTGGTATTATACTTACCAGCCTCCTTCTCCATCTTTTATCGCTGCCAGTCCGGTCCGGATTCTGAAGGTTGTCGACTGCTGGATCGCTCCACTGTTTGCTGGGCGATCCTGAAGTCACAACTCAATGTAAGCCTATAAGAGCCACAACAAGGCTCTCAGACTTACATTGAGAGCTTGTGACTGTTACTATTACTTCTAGTCAGTCAGAAATTATAGTGCGGGGAATGGCTGAAGATGATGGTAAGTATCATACTAGGGTCAGGGAACTTAGATTTAGTTGCACTAGTCCAGCTCTGAAATAAAAAAAAAAGCTGGAGTGGTGCTTTAACTTAAAGTTCACACATAAGGCTTAAAATTTAAGCAATCACGAAACTGATTTATGTAATAATTTGACGCGTCAAAAAGAGGAGAAAAGCAGATTGCAATTCACAGGGTAATAAGATTGTCTGAATGGTGTTATGAAAGAACGATATTTTCACATTCATCTACAGCTTTGATTTTGGAATGACTGAGAAATCCACACTAGAGCTTATTGCAGTTATTTTTTCTAGCACCATTAAAAGTGTTTAATCTGTATATGGCTTAGCAGTATAAATGTATTCGCTCAAAATGAATCTATCTGAAACATTTAAAAAAGTGTTCTTATTCTGTTCTGTAAAATCACCATCTTTATGTGACACAAAAGTGTATGTTTTCTACACACCGCTCTGCAGGACTTCTCGTGTGACTTGGGCATGGGCAAGTCCATCTCTCAAACAATTATGTAATTTTGTTTCTCTATATCCACAGCACTTTGTGCTTTTTCATTTATGAATAAGTCACATGCAGAGTGAGCTTTTACATGGTAAACAATTAACATAAGTCTGTTGCTCTACATGAAGCATCCAATATTTTTTCATCTAAGACCCAACGACACAACAAAGCAAAGAAATATAAAAATTGTATGCTTCTGTGTTTTGGCTTGTGTGACATAAAATAAATCAGGTAAGCTCCAAACACAAACTAGTGCAATGAGTTTTCAGTATTTCCATGTTTTTCATTTATGACACAAACTGTATAATTTTGATACACTATGGTCCCATTTCATCAAGACCGGCAATTTTCTCACCAGTCTCGATGAGGGTGCTGGGCGTCATACGTTTCTTATTCATTAAGAAGTGCACACTGGAGAGTCTGACGAGTGGTTGTGCTGGGTCAGAAATCTGACTCAAGTCCTTCATGTGAAAATGCCGAAAGAAAAAAGTTTGTGCAACTCAGAGCTGAGCTACGCAAACATTTTGCAACTTTTAAAAGCATTTGACAACAGAATTCTGGCAAAATTTCTTTAATGAATCAAGGACATTGTTTATATCTTTACAGATTTTTGCGTTCCATTTATTTGAGTGAAACTGTCAAAACCCAGGACCCCAGTTGATAGATAGATCAACCCGATAGATAGATAGATAGATATGATAGATGGATACAATAGATGGATACGATAGATATATTGATAGATAGATAATAGATAAATAGATAATTGATTAATACATAGATATGATAGATACGATAGATAGATAGATAGATAGATAGATAGATAGATAGATAGATAGATAGATAGATAGATACGATAGATAGATGGATACGATAGATAGATGGATACGATAGATGGATACGATAGATGGATGCAATAGATAGATATGATAGATGGATCACATATGCGAGAAACTCGGACGAGTCTCGCATCTTAATACCCGGCACTGCCGCCGGCACTCAGGAGTGGAGCGTGCTGTTGCATGTATTTCTATGCAGCCGCACGCTCCGGTCCCGAGGGCAGTGCCAGGTATTAAGATGTGAGACTCGTCCGAGTTTCTCGCACGTGTGATCCCGGCCTTAAATAAAGACACATACTGTACATCCATGAAATCTGCATTAGGCTGGGATCACACTTGTGAAGAAACTCACACAAGTCTCTCGCTTCAATACCTGGCACTGCCGCGGGCACTTGGGACTGGAGTGTGTGGCTGCATGCATTTCTATGCAGCTGAATGCTCTGGTCCTGAGTGCTCGCGGCAGTGTCGGGTATTTACCCCGGCCTTACATGGAATGTTTAATTAAAAAAAAGAAAAAGAAAAAAAAATGGCGTGGGCTCCCGTGCAATTTTCTGTGCCAGAGAGGGAAAGCCAGCGCCAGGGGGACTGATATTTGTAGCCTGGGAAGGGGTTAATACCCATGGAGCTTCCCAGGCTATGAATATCAGCCCGCAGCTGTCTGCGTAGTCTTTACTGGCTATAAAAATAGGGGGACCCCCCCAAAAAATGATGTGGGGTCCCCCTATAATTTATAGCCAGAAAGGCTACGCAGACAGCTGCGGGCTGATAATCATAGCCTAGAAAGGGACTATGGATATTGGCCATCCCCGGCTACAAATACCAGTCTGCAGCCTCCCCAGAAATGGTGCATCTGTAAGATGTGCCAATTTCGGCGCTTAGCCTCTCTCTTCCTACTCCCGAGTGGGATATGGGGTAAAAAGGGGTTAATGACACCTTAGGTGACCTTAAGCCAGGATAATAATGGCGAGGCGTCAATAAGATGCCTATCCATTATTGATCCTAGTAAAGTGTAAATAAAACACAGACACTAGAAAAAAATATTTTAATGAAATGATTACACACACTATTTGACCATATCTTTATTGTGCGCTCAATCCTCTTGAAGACCCTCGTCCTGCAAAAAAGCAAAAAAAACCAAACCAAATTCATACACCCTGTCCACAGATATCTCAGAACGAGTGTCCCATGACAAGTCCAGCTCTGCTACATCTGGATGCCTGACATCCAGACATAGCAGAGCTTGTAGATGACCGCCGGAGATAACTCTCCAGCGATCACCTACATTCTAGCACTCACAGTCAGCTGACGGTGGGAACCAGCCTAGTGTGACCGGAGATAACCCCCCGTCACATGCATGGCGGTTCTCGCGGTAAGCTAAGTTATCGCGAGAACTTATCTTACCGCGAGAACTGCAGTGGATGTGGGGCTTCCAGCGGTGGGACAGGTAAGCCGGTATGTGGCATGCGTAGTAAGCAGCATTAATGCAGTTTCTACGCATTTCACTAATCATTAGATGCGGTTTTACCGCATCTAATGATTATCTATGGGAAATTTATGGCGCGGCGACGGAGCGTCACCGCACTGTAAACAGACATGCTGCGTTCTGAAAAGACGCGTCGCATGTCCGTTTACGCGGGTCTGCCGCCTGAGTGTTTTACCGCATAGTGGAGATGAGATTTCATGAAATCCCCTCCACTATGCTGTAACATCTGGATGCTGCGTGTTTGACGCTGCGGCTCTATGCAGCGTCAAACACGCAGCGTTTCCTGAACGTGGACACATACCCTTAGGGACTGGAATAACATTTCTAACATAAAAAATGCCACCACTTTTGATACATTTGATTTACCAAGCCCCATTCCACCTCTGCTCTGCTTATTTTGTCAGAGATGCTCAAACCTGGAAGATCTGGATCAGCAAATTCCGCAACACATAGTCGTTTATGTTTCTACTTTCTAAAATTCTGTGAATTAACGTTACCATTTACATCTCTTTGCATCTCTTTCCATGAAGTTAGATATTTGAATAAGATACAGTTATATCATTTCCTCCAATATTGATAATTGGAATTTGTGAGTTCTCTAATTTTAGTTAACCTATCCTCCTTCATATCCCACCCTTTCCCCCCCAGCTAACCCTTCCCGGTTATAATACAAAATTTGATAAAAACAATCTAAAAAGAGATGCTCAAACCTTGCATGAAAATGCCAAAGTAAAAAAAAATGTACTGTAGGTATCACATCACATGATCTAGCATAGCCAATCAGGAAGGCCATTACAGCCACTATAAAAGATGAGGGAAGGGAAAGCAGAGATCATGATGCAGCTCATCATTACAAATGAGTAAAGAAAGGCATAAATCAGAGCGTGGTTTTTTGCAGACTTGATATCATCCAATGTTACACTCATACATTCCACCCAAAAACAGAGGCTTGTGCTGTCTTTTGAGATGTATACTTATCGTTTCTTGTTATGTATTTTATGGGAAAAGCAAAGTTTGTTTCTTTTTTTAATCTTTAACAATGAAGGACAGATTTTATGTTTTCAGAACTGCTTTACTAATGCAATTTAACAACTGTAATCCCCACGACAATACTTTGGGATCATGCCGCATCTTACTTTCTGTGCAAATACCTAATGACTAACGTGATACAGGAAATAAATATATCTTGGTACCGTCTTAGCCAGTAGATAGAAAAATATTTAGAATTGTGAGACTCTCAATTCTAAATATTTTTAATGACTAACGTAGCATTCTTGGTTACAGCTTTTTGTGGAGATGGGTTTACAATATTATGTAAAATAGTTAAAAAAATTATACACAATTTACTGTTGGTATACCTGTTTTACTAGTCCTTATAACACTGGTCAACACAATTTTTCTGGCAAAAGGTTTTAAAACATATTTTAAGTCAATTTTGGCTGCTGATTACGAATATGAACTCTGTTTTTGGCAATCACATCAGGATTTCGAGATATTTTCAATTTTTGATGAAAATTACTCCTATCTAATGTTTTATGATAAAAACACATGATTTTCGATACTACATTGTATATTTTTAATCAAGGAGTAACAAAGATTACAAAGTCTATGTACAGCAAATCAAATATACTTACAGAATTAAACTATAAAATATAAAAACACATATATATGGCACACAGATGAATGACAGATGGCAGTTATTTGAACTTTCTTTTCTTGGCTGATCTGTGATGTACGGCTTCTGGGCTGTCTCTCATCAAGCTCCAGCAATAGTCAGCCATCATATGTGAGTCCCACCGGCCTTGATACCATTCTTCCATTGTTTTAACCCTTATCCGGCTGAATAGGTACAATTGTAACTATTCCGTTTTAAAATTGCAATAACTTTTTTTTGAAAAGACGTAGAGGGCTGAAATTTCGTGACATCTCTACATTTTTGGTCCAGAATATATTGGCCAAATTTCAATAAAATATCTCCACCCGCTTCCGAGATAAGGGGTCGAGATCTTTTTGCATCCATAACAAGCTGCATAGGTACAAATGTACCTCATATATTTTGAATGAAGATAATGCAAGGGAAAAAGCATAAATTTTTTTTTAATGATAATGCTATTTAACTATTATAAACAAGTAAAAAACTGTTCATTTACATTATAAAAGAAAATGTAAGAAACTTTTTTTTATTGATTTTCTTTGCAAGTAATGCATGTTGGCTTTGCTACAGAGTGTTCATCGCAAATGGGTTTCACACAAACCACACAAGACTTTCTAGTCTTGCGTTGTTTTCGCCTCAGGTCTCTGCAGACATAGCAACTACCAACAACAGGGGAGGGTCCACGACTACCATGAGGTATTTTGGGGCCAGCTGCTGGCTGCGATGCTACCACAATGCATCGTCCAAGCACCATTTCTACTGCACCTCGAAGAAAATGGTTTCTCATTATCATTTTGTTTGTACTACGATCTTCAATTGCAATCATACACAGCTGATTTGCGAGATCTTTCAGGAACTTTCTTCGTTGATCCTTTGCCCTGAAGCTTGGATTGTGTTCTCTGTAGATGATGTAGGATGCTAACCCACTGACATCAATCATATTGTAGAAAAATGCCAAAGTCCAACGTGATGTTCGTCGTTTCACAGTGTACTCTCCCAACATTTTATCCATAACATCAACGCCACCTTTTGTTATGTTGTAGTATTTTATTATCTCTGGCTTGGCTGCTAGTGTCTCTTCAACTTTTCCCGTCATGTGCATAGATGATAGAAGCACGACTGATTTGTTCTTCTTTGGTACATATGAACAGACTGTTGCATCATGATTGTAGGCAAAATTTGTCGAGTATACAGGCCTTTCTTTGGCAGGCTGCATGTTGTTAGGTAGGAACCTTTTGTTTTTTCTCACTGTACCAACTAGTGTCATGTTCCAGGAGTTCAATACCTTAGCTAGTTCCATGGTTGTAAAGAAGTTATCGGTGGTGACATTTCTTCCAGAGCCTTTATACGAGCTCACTAGGTCCAATACTGTTCGTTCTCCAATGTTTACTTGTCGAGGACCATCAGTTGGTTTCCCAGTGTAGAGCTGACCTTGTAAAGGGTAGGCATTTGATGAGTCACAAGCCCAGAAAATCTTTATGCCATATTTAGCTGGTTTTGAAGGTATATACTGGGTAAATTTAGTATGACCTCTAAATGGAAATAATTGCTCGTCGACGGTGATACAATGATATGGCTTGTAGGCTCTCTCCAGATTACTGTTCAGCATTGTCCAGATGTCCCGTATTGGTGCAGCTTTATCTGTTTGCACACGTTCTGCACGTGTATTTTCGTTGTCAAACCTGATAAATCTGAGTATCATCTTGAAGCGGTCACGAGACATGGCTGCACGTATAAGAGGCAGAGCAGCAACATTCCACATTTCCTCCAGATTCTCTTTGTTGGCTCTGTGCACACCAGCAGCAATCAGTATGCCCAAAAATGCATGAAGTTCAGTTTCAGTAAATTGCTTGAATGTTTTTTGTGGTGGCCGTTTGGAAGAATCAGGAAAACGTTGTACCAGTTCGTTGTTGTAAGCATCACAAACTCTCTTGGCCTTTCGATTCGTTTCCCGTAATATGATGTCACACATCTCGGGAGTCATGATGGACTTGAATAGCTCTTTTGCTGTATATAGGTTGCTGATTGCTGCAGGGCCACCTCTTTGTCGTAGGACATTACGAGATTTTGTTTGTGCATTTGGCAGTGGATTACTGCACCATTGAGTTTCATCCTTAGCAGTCCAAATGTCGCCTGCACTTTGAGGCACAGAATCATCCTCAACACTTTCGTCTGATTCGTATTCATTTTCATGCTCTATGACCATTTCTTGTTCAATGTCTGAATCTTCTTCAGTAACATCCACTTGTGGTACATAGTTTTCATCATCAGATGGAACATATGGTTCATCCTCATGCTCAGAATCAGATTCTTCTAGCATTCGCATTATTTCGTCAGACGTAAATCTGTAAATATGAAAAAATGTAAAATAAATAATTTTCCGAAATACTACATTATTGGCTTTTCACAAAATTATACTAACCTGCAAACACGTTTTCTTGGATTATGGCGGAAACTAGATCCAGCATTACTATCACTCATGATGACTTGCTAGATGAATTTTGGCTTCGTATTTTGTGCTGAATGTAAATAAAACATCGTAAAACAATATGTAGATACTAATTATTATCCATTTTTCGTATAAAAATTATACCTATAGTGATAAGTTTCATACAAAATATATGTAAGCCAAGTCCAGGCTGAAAGACAATTTGACTGTTCTGTCCCCACATAATGAGAATAAAGGTATAACTGGCTGTTAGATGCTGTGAGACTTTCCTACCTTCGTTTCCAAGAAATTGAAGACTTCACAAGCCTAGAAATGTGTGCTCACAGCAATGAGATGAACAGCAAAATGGCTAATGAGAGGAGGGAGGCAGGAAGACAAGTAGAAGCCACTCCCAGTTTGAATTAACTTAATTGACAGCAACATAAGTGACCAGTAACAACACTGAACAATAGATATCAGCATAACATTTGTAGCTGAATGAACTTTAGTTTCTGAAACCAAGTAAAGTCTTCCCACAGTGGAGGTATATGTGAAGGTACAATTGTACCTATGCAGCCTGTTAAGGTTGTAAAATTATGCAGCATGACAAGGGTTAATGTCCTGATGAAAACTCTCCCCTTGTTCCTCGCTCACATCCCCAAGGTTCTCTGGAGAAAAATCCAAATGGCTGTGTAAATAGCGAATCTTGATACTCATTCTACATCCAAGATTTCGCAGACTCATTAGTAGCTCTTCCACAATCTCTTTATAGTTGTCTGCTTTCTTATTCCCTAGAAAATTCTGCACCACATTACAAAATGCATTCCAAGCTCTTTCTTCTGTCTCATTCATTGATGTGATAAAAATTTGGGTCTCTCATAAGTGTTCTTATTTGTGGTCCAACAAATATTCCAGCCTTTTTCTTCTCTTCACTAAGACCAGGAAAAGTTGAACATATACAGTATAGTTAAAGCATTCTCCACTGTGATTTAGAGCTTTGACGAACTGCTTCATCAATCCAAGTTTTATGTGTAAGGGAGGAAAGACAATGTCCTTCCTATCCACTAGAGGATCATGGATGACATTCTTATCGCCAGATGCCAAACTCTGTCGCTGAGGCCATTCAGTTTTCACCCAATGCTCTGCTGTAGCTCTACTGTCCCAGTAGCACAGAAAACAAGGGTGTTATCATAGCAAATGGGAATTATGCATGTTCAAAGAAAACAAAGATATTCTCACATTTATTGGGAGACTAAATGAAAACTAAATTTACCTTAGTGAACCGTATAAACCGGCACTTTTCATACACTACTTAAATTTATCATGGAATTCTTGAAAATGGGCTATATACCTATAGCGCAAAAACGTGATGTGATAGAGAAATTATAAGATCAGATTTGAATTCAGCACCCTCAAATTAGTCTAAAACTGTTCTTAATGCCAGAAAAATGTTTTTTTTTTGGAGACCAGTGTAATCATACAACACACAAAAATACTACGGGCTGGTGCCACCATTGACCTTTTGTGCATGTAACCATTCTAATAACATTGCAATCTTGATTACTACATTTTGCTGGGAGGAAAATAAAATATTACTTAAAATTTAATCTATATATTTTTTTAAATTATACACATTTTCATTTTTGCATTCCTGTTTTACTAGCCTAATTTCGCAACTATACTGTGGTCTGTTGCCTCATTTGGAAGCAGTGAACTTACCTGGCATTTATTGTTACTATGTTTTCTTTGATGAGGGAGCTTTAATTTGCTTATCAAAAAATGTATAAATAAATTACATTAATTCTAGGCATTTCACTGTTCCAGTCTATTTTGGCACGCTTGTTTAGGATGCTAAACTGATACTATGGGCATGCTGTTATTGCATTATGTTTTGGCCGTCACTTGTACACTACCAGTATTTTTGCAGGGTTTAATAAGTGATGTTAAACTTTTTTGTAAAAATTATAATTGAGTACAGAATGTATGGCACACGCAAAAAAAGGCATTGATAATAGACTAAGAGAAACAAGAACATACCATGACTAAAAATATGGAAGCCTCTAGCAGTAGCAGCATCTGTACTGCTGACAGCAACCATTTCCACAGAAATAGCATTAAGTGTGGTACACTAGCACCTTTCTTTGCCTCTGGCATACATTTTAGTGGGGAGGAAAATATATGCGAACATAATTTGTCTTAGCAACAGTAGAATAATGTTACCGCTGACAGCAATAGTTTGAGTCATTGCTAACAGACATCTAATCTTTTCTAATCTTTTTCATAGGAGACTTACAATAGCAACAATGACACCTCTATCCATTCAGCCTTTTATAGTCCTCAAAATCACAGCACACCAGGAGTAAGATCTTTCACAAAAACAACTTTTTTTTATTTTTTATTAATTGGATGAGATGGACTGTCAGCTTTTGGCTTCAGGAACATAGGGCAGGAGGAAATGGAGGGCACAATTGAAACATCAAGCTTTTTTGCTGCATTTGCAAGCTATGGTGGTAGTGACCATGTCAGGGGTATTGACATTTGACAGGGTAAATCTGTAGGTGAGAATAAGGGATGGGGCAGGCAGCTCAAGATTTTGGAACTGGATTGTGGTGCCATGTAGGTGATGTCATAGTAACATAGTAATAGTAACATAGTTAGCAAGGATGAAAAAATACATTTTTCCATCCAGCTCAGCCTATATTCCATCAGAATAATCCCCAGATCTACATCCTTCTAAAGAATCTAATAACTCTAAGATACAATATTGTTACACTCCAGGCCTTTTTTGAACCCCTCAACTAAGTTCGCCATCACCACCTCCTCAGGCAAGGAATTCCAGATTCTCACTGCCCTAACAGTAAAGAATCCTCTTCTATGTTGGTGGAAAAACCTTCTCTCCTCCAGAAGCAAAGAATGCCCCCTTCTGACCGTCCTTGGTATAAACAGATCCTTGGAGAGATATTTGTATTGTCCCCTTATATACTTATACATGGTTATTAGATCGCCTCTCAGTCATCTTTTTTCTAGACTAAATAATCCTAATTTTGCTAATCTATCTGGGTATTGTAGTTCTCCCATCCCCTTTATTAATTCTGTTGCCCTCCTTTGTACTCTCTCTAGTTCCATTATATCCTTCCTGAGCACCGGTGCCCAAAACTGTACACTGTACTCCGTGTGCGGTCTAACCAGGGATTTGTACAGAGGCAGTATAATGCTCTCATCATGTGTATCCAGACCTCTATTAATGCACCCCATCATCCTGTTTGTGTTGGTCAAAAGAGGGGATGGTGTTGAACTTGGTATTAATATGTAGAGCCAATGTTTGGCCGGCAGATCTTCTGAGTGAAGTTCTGCTTCTTTTGCTTCTAGCTTGGAAGTAGGCAATGTTGTATTTCATGTTTGTGCAGGAGACTGAACAGTGCCTGAAAAGAGTGGTGGTGGTAGTGGCAAGTCCTATGTGCAAGCATCTCGGAAATGGAAATTATTTTCGATGTTGCCAGAAAACCAATCTATTGCAGTTTACAGGCTCTTTTGTTTTAAAATAAGCTATGTACATCCTATGAACTACTTATCTTAATCAGCAAATGACATGGCATCACTTGCTCATGTTAGGAAATCAAATTCACCAGAAAAAAGAGCAAGACTCAAACGGTCATCCTACTTCTCCTCTCCCCAGTAGCCAGTCCACATTTACAGGTAGTACCTGCCATTCTCATCAACCCCATCCTTATCCTCATCTACTGCTTTCCATACACTTTCTCCTCTCCTTTTATTGCATTGTCAGTTAACCTTTTGGATGCCCAAGAGACATTCATTCAATCATCCATTTTTGTTGAAACTGAATGTCGACATATCCGAGTTCACCACAATTGATGCCGAATCACTTGAATTTTACTGCCTTTTTTCATAACAATCGAGTGTGCTCAGTCTCAGTGTACGATATCTAGCAGCATCATTTTTTAATAAAACAATCTCTGCTTTATATTTTCACGTGGCAGAGAATGTGGTCCGTTTCTTCAAAATGATGTTGTGCTGCAAGTTATACTCAACCATCGACAGCAGCAGTGATGGCCAGGGACTTTACATGTATTTTATGCTCAACTGAGTAAATGTTTTGCATGGAGGTGATGCACAATATGTTTTACTGGTGGTGAGGTGATACCTCCAAACTAGGCAATTCTCCACATCCTCCTCAATGGACATCTTCCTATCCTAGACAGCAATAGGGTTTAACATTGTATCATATGTCACATAGGATGACTCTGAGTAAACTGCAACTGGGCTACCTAATAAGTGACAATGCCAGAAACATTGTGGTTTTCAAGCAATAGAAAAACTTGCTTACTGCATGGCACATACTCTCAATTTGATTATACAATCTTTTTTAAGTATAACCCTTGGGAAAAAAATGTGTTCATTGTACTTCACCTTACAGTACATGGCAAAATACGGCCACCATGATTTGCAGTAACACAGCAGTAAGACTGAACCACTGGCTTTGCGAGATTGAAACATGATAGAATTTACCGTTTATACTCATGTACAAGCCGAGTTTTTCAGCACATTATTTTGTGCTGAAAGCGCCCCCCTCGGCTTATACACAAGTCACCATACAGAAAGCCGGCGGGGGGTGGAGCAGCGGGTGCCAGGAGCCGGCGCACACATTATACTCATCTACCTGTGCGCCCTCAGTGCTGGCACTGCATCTCGTTCTGGCCGCTGGCACCTGCCTGTAGCTCTTCCTGTGCTCAGCGGTCACATGGTACCGCTCATTAAGGTGGTGAATATGGATGCGTTTCCACTCTCATAGGGGTGGAGCGCATATTCATCACCTTAATGGGCGGTACCACGTGACTGCTGAGCACAAGAAGAGCTGCAGGAGACGCCAGCAGCCGAAACGAAATGCAGCACCCAGGGCGCGCAGGTATGTGAGTATGATGTTTTGTTTTGTTTTTTTCAATAGAAAACATGCAAAAAGGGATAGGGAATAAGGAGGCATGCATACAGAGACGGGACTGGGAGGCATGCATACAGGGACAGAATGGGGGAGGCATTCATACCAGGACAGGGAATGGGGAGGCATACATAGTGAATGAATGGGGGACACGGACTTTCAACTCCCTCCAAAGGTTTTCTATGGGATTGAGATCTGTAGACTGGCTAGGCCACTCCAGGACCTTCATATACTTCTTACAAAGCCACTCCTTTGTTGCCCTGGTGGTGTGCTTGGGATCATTATTATGCTGAAAGACCAATCCATGTTTCATCTTCAATGCCCTTGCTGATGGAAGGAGGTTTGCACTCATAATCTCATGATGCATGACCCCATTCATTATTTCATGTACATGGATCAGTAGTCCTGGTCCCTTTGCAAAGAAACTGCCCCAAACCATGATGTTGCCACCCCATGCTTCACAATAGGTATGGTGTTCTTTGGATGCAATTTAGCATTCTGTTTCCTCCAAACCCGACGAGTTTTGTTTCTACCAAACGGTTCTACTTTGATTTCATCAGACCATTCTCCCAATACTCTTCTGGATAATCCAAATGCTCTCTAGCAAACTTCAGACGGGTCCGGACATGTACTGGCTTAAGCAGGGGGGCATGTCTGGCATTGCAGGATCTGAGTCCCTATGTGTAGTGTGTTACTGAGGGTAGCCTTTGTTACGGTGGTCCCAGCTCTATGCAGGTCATTCACTAGGTCCCTGATGAAGCGGTAGCGAAACGTGCGTTGGAGTGGTGTGTGCGGGGGCAGTGGTGCATCATACAAGTTGGTATTTGTGCTGATCTTTGGGCATTTATATTTATATATATACTAGATTGTGGCCCGATTCTAACGCATCGGGTATTCTAGAATATGCATGTCCCCGTAGCATATTGACAATGATGATTCCAGAATTCATGGCAGTCTGTGCCCGTCGCTGATTGGTCGAGGCAACCTTTATGACATCATCGTCGCCATGGCAACCATTATGACATCTACGTCGATACTGTGCCCATCACTGAATCAGAAACGTGGGATTTCTACGTCCTTTATGACATCATCGTCGCTGTGCCCATCGCTGATTGGTCAAGGCCGCCAGGCCTCGACCAATCAGAAACGCGGGATTTCTACGTCGATACTGTGCCTGTCGCTGATTGGTCGAGGCCTGTTAAGTATATAATTCCACGTGTTAATTCATAGTGTTGATGCCTTCAGTGTGAATGTACTGTACAATTTTCATAGTCAAGAAAATACAGAAAAATCTTTAAATGAGAAGGTGTGTCCAAAATTTTGGTCTGTACTGTTTATATGCATCATATGTCAAGTGCAAGAGCATAAACAATTTCAGAATTTGAACCGAAGTCACAAACAAGGGGTGTTGGCTGACACCCTCCTGTAACTGCCAAAACGATAACCAGTTAGTTTATGTCATTTGATGCTATAGTCCATGATGAAGCAGCACCCCTGCAACATAATCGCTGAATGCAGATTGGTTGTAATGGTAATGGTGCTGGTCAGCCTAGATGCGGGCCCCACGGGTGGCTTCTGCCCCCGAGACCCTCTCTTCTCCTTCCTGGGAGCTTCCTTCCTTTCTTCACTTCCACTCACAGGAGCTGCAGACCCACACAACTGCTCTGCTTCACTTCTCTTCACAGACTCTTTAACTCCTCCCTCCTGTCTCCCCTGACATCTCCTCACACTCCACCCACACCTTCTACCTAATCCTTCCCTGGCCTGGGGAGGTCTGGTGTTGGGTGCAAGTGTTAGGGTTCTGTACAGTGTCCTTTCCTTACCAGAAAGTTGGGGTACCACACCTCTGGCCGAGATGCAGTACCTCTGTGGCAACTGGACTTTCAGGGGCGCCACAGTCGCATGAGGGATATTGTTGTTTTTTATTTTTGTTTTCTTACAGGAGACAAGAGATTCAATAGAATGTGTGTTATGTGAATATAACTGTGTTTGTTATTTTTAAATAAAAAAAGAAAAAGTGTGTTTTATTTTTATTTCAAATAAAAGACTTTATTATTGCTGTGTTTTTTTTACAATATAATAATGGATAGGTGTCTTATAGACACCTCTCTTTACTAACCCATGGGCTGGATGTCACTAGAAGATAAGGTGTCAGCAACCCCACAAATTTGAACCTCACTTGCCACCGCTACAGGGCAAGTGGGAAGAGCCAGAATTGGTGCATCTCATAGATGTGCCTTTTCTGAGCGGGCTCCTATTTTTAGGCTGGGGGGTCAATTTCCATGGCCCCTTACCAGTCAGAGAATACAAGCCTCCAGCTGTCTGCATTAGCAAGGCTGGTTATTAAAAAAGGGGGGACCCCACACCGTTTTTTAAAATGATTTATTTAAATAATTAAAAACACAGTATGGGGACCTCTCTATTCTTGATAACCAGCCTTGCCGAAAATGACAGCTGAGGGTTGCAGCCCCCAGCTGTCAGTTTTGCCTGGCTGGTTATCAAAAATACAGAGAAACCCACAATATATATTTTTTAAATTATTTATTTAGAGCGCAGGCTGTTGAATACTCCCATCAGCTGCTCTGGCCCTGGCTGTTATTAGGGACAGCATGCATAGGCTGTGGGGAGCAGTAGTCACATTAGCCGACACCAGTAACTAGAGGTAAACTTTATACCTCCGATCATTTGACAGTGTGGGAATCACTTCTGTTTGACCAGCGGTAATGATTTTTACGCTGATCAGAAGCAGTGTTTGCCGTGCTGTCATGCACAT